>NC_134359.1:42306867-42450035 GCF_048569485.1 Anomaloglossus baeobatrachus
CGTATGACAGCATGAACCCTGAAGGGGTTTGAGTCTGTGGTCCGGTTCCCCGGTTCTCTTGTTGCTACTGAGTCCCGAACTTCAAGGTCAGTGAGGTCCTTGATGGTCCCCTCACTGTGCAGATTTTATCAGGTCTGCTTGGAGCGTTTGCCTGACCTAGGATTCTGTACCCCGTCGGTGCTGTGGTTTCGGCAGTACTCCACCGGCAATCACATGCCTGGGCCCTCACGTCACTGTCTCACTCCTGTCAGTGCATCATCTGCTCACTTCCTCTCTCTGTCACCGACTCCTCCAGACTACTGTCTGACTGTCCACTGTCTGCCCCTCGCACTTGGTCGTCTAGTGGACTGAATTGGCTCCACCTCTAAGTGGCCATCCATTCGTCCAACCCTAGATTGGTACCAGTCCAATGGGGAATTTGGGGAAAAACAGGGATTAATGGGAATGTTTTTGTTGTTACCGACACTGGTCTTCTGGATTCCTGGGGGTAGGCTCGGCATCCTGGTGGGGATGCAGTACCTTGTAGCTCCCTGATTGCTTCAGGGGCGCTAAATGTACAGTATATATAATGTGTATGTATATACTTCTCTGCCAACTCTCCCCAGGTAGATGATGTGTGGGTGCTCATGTAATATTCTAGTGCTCAAGTAATATCGCTTCCTCAGGGGCGTCAGCCAAACCTTATTGGGCAGTAAGAAGCCACCAACTGCTAGTCTTTATTTTGCAGCATTTCCACCTCCTTGACTGCATAGACTTCAAGGGAGATGCCCAGAATCGTAAGGTATCCACTATTAGATGGTAACATAATGAATTCTTGGACCCTCAGTGATCTAGAGCAGGGTTCCCCAACTTCAGTCCTCAAGGCCCACCAACAGTGCATGTTTTCAGGATTTCCTTAGCATTGCACTGCTGTTGGAACCAGCACCTGGGCAAGTAATTACATTAACACCTGTGCAATACTAAGGAAATCCCAAAAACCTGCACTGTTGGTTGGCCTTGAGGACTGGAGTTGGGCACCTCTGATCTAGAGAATGGATCCCAAGACCCTGGTTCTACACCTCCGCTCCTTTCACGACTGTTCTTTTTTTTTTTTTTCTGATAGCTGTGGGGTCACAGTGGTCGGACCCCCATCTATTAGGGAGTTATTCCCTATCCTATGATTAGGGCTTAACTTTAGATTCTGAGAATATCCCTTTAATTAGCATATACCAATAGTAGTCATAAAATGTCTTTTTTTTTTTTAAACAAAACTGTTCATCAACCGGAGCCACTAGGGAGATTTTTTTTTTTTTTTTTTTTTGAGGGAACCCAATTGTCAGGTTAGCTATAAGATGAATGGCATAATGCTGCGGGAAACTACCGTAATACAGTCTTCTGACAGAACTATGGATTCAGCATGACATACGGCAAAATCAATCAGTTTGGCTGGCATAGTGATATGTATACCGTACTTTTTTTTTCTTAAATGCATGTATTTGGGACTAAATTTTTTTTTTTTTTTTTTTTTTTTTTTTTTGCAATTTGCTCCATTAAAAATTTTGCACTGTTGGGCTTTCATGCAGTCTGTTTCCCTGCACATTTCTCTTTTAATATGGTTTTACATCAGCTGAGCAGAACATAAAAAAAAAACAGTTGAGAGTTAGAAATTCTTCAATTGGACTTGAATTGAATTGGAGAATGAGCTCACTGATGGACCCTCAGTTAACTCATTTTGCAGCCAACAGTACGCAGTGTAGCATAGAGGCTGTGGAAGGCAAACGGTGCAACATTTTTAAAGGAATGCAAATAACGTTTAGCCAAAAAATAAATGCATTTAAGTCAGAAAAAAATAATTTTTACTAAAGTTGAACAACCCCCTTTAATTTTTTACAGGAAAGTATAATATTTGCTATTGTGCCAGTTCAAACTTTTTGATAAACGGACGCTGATACGGTCCATTTATTATTGCCGGCTCACCGCTTTCTTTGTTTCGCTCCGCTCTGCAGCGTTACTATATACATATAATCTGTGTCTCCTTCGGTAAAATAGTAGCATGGGGGACACACTTTTCCTACTTTTCCGTTTTGCAGACAGTTGACTTATTGTTTTCCTCATTAATTCAGGTCTGTATTCTTCTTTTTTTTTCCTGTTCTTTCTGTACATGTCAATGTACAGAATTATAATAACATGGCGCTGTGCTTACGGGGGGCCGCTCCAACTGCGCGGTAATTGCTATGTTTTGTCGTCTTCTGTTAGAGATTAGCAGCATCTGAAACTTTATGCCGGATTAACTAAGCCAAACAAGTGGGGCTTTCACAAGGCAATGGAGACGCCTTCCACTCCACTGGGCACTGCTTTGTGTGTATTAGATATCAGAATCAGGGAATCCGATGGCTGTCATTACTTTGGTTTTTATTTTCAACCCTGAAAAACAGACGCTCTGTTCAGAAAGAGACTCCAAGCCTTAAAAGCTATGGACACCTTTGACTTTTTATTAACCTTTAGTTTATAAAATTTGGAGTAAGTTTCGCTCTGCAATCTTCACTCCTTAATTCAGTTTCAAGACCCCCTTAATTGCAGAATGATCCAAGTTTCAGTTTGTGTTTTTTTTCTGTGAGAGTGTCTCTCCCAGTAATGTAGGCTGGATTGTTTGACTCTTCATAGGCGCATATATCAACTCAGCGTCTATCCTGCATTATTTCCTGTTCATGTTCTTTATTCCTTTTCTGTAGGCTGTATTTTCTGCTCTCCCTGAGACTGTACTTTTTCCACATTGTGGAGACTGGTGTTATCTCTAAGAAAAGGGAGGGATGTGAGCAGAGTTTTTATAGTTTTGTAACATTTTTGCAGATTACGCCTTTAGATTGACTTACATGCACTCACAAAAGCAAAATGATAGAATATTTTTAATTATGAAAGTTTCTTAACTTTGCATATAGGAAACCAATGGAACTGAAATAAAAAAAATGTCCAGAGGTGTACATCATCTTTTATACAGAATCCTTAGCTTGGCTTACCAAAAGTTATCGTCACGGTTCCGCTGTACAGAGCATTTTGCATTTGGAAATGCTCTGCTGTGTCTTGTGCACTTGCTGACAGGTTGTCTTTCTTTACTGGGCATGCTCTGCCTTTACTTTGCCAGTCGTATGTCTTGTTTGCTCAGTGTGCTCTTGGCTCCTGTTTGGTGTAAAGGCCCTGTTACACGCAACGACGTATCTAAAGATATATCGCCGGGGTCACGGATTCTGTGACGCACATCCGGCCTCGTTAGCGACATCGTTGCGTGTGACACCAACGAACGGCCGTTAATGATAAAAAATACCTTATCGTTGATTGTTGAAACGTCGTTCATTTTAAAAAAATCGTTGACTGTTGGGGATCCAGGTTGTTCGTCGTTCTCGAGGCAGCACACATCGCTACGTGTGACACCCCGGGAACGACGAACTACAGCTTACCTGCGGCCACCGGCAATGAGGAAGGAAGGAGGTGGGTGGGATGTTATAGCCGCTCATCTCTGCCCCTCCGCTTTTATTGGGCGGCCACTTTGTGACGCCGCACGAACCGCCCCCTTAGAAAGGAGGCGGTTCGCCGGCAACAGCGACGTCGCTAGACAGGTACGTTCGTGTGACTGCTCCTAATGATATTGTGCGCCACGGGCAGCGATTTGCCCGTGACGCAGAAACGACGGGGGCGGGTAGCGATATCGCTGCGTGTAAAGCCCCCTTAAGTGTTGTGATCCCAGCTTCTGACCTCGGACCTCTTCCTGACCATGTCTCTGCTTCTTAAACCTTATACGTTACATCCTGGCTTCTGACCTTGGACCTCTTCCTGACCACATCTCTGCTCCCTGAACCTTATACGTTAGCTCCTGGCTTCTGATCTCGGACCTCTTCCTGACCACATCTGTCTGCTCCCTGAACCTCATACGTTACCTCCTGGCTTCTGACCTCTGACCTCTTCCTGACCACGTCCGTCTGCTCCCTGACCCTTATGCGTTACCTCCTGACTTCTGACCTTCGAACCCCTTCCTGACCACATCTCTGCTCCCTGAACCTTATACGCTACCTCCCGGCTTCTGACCTCGGACCTCTTCCTGACCACGTCTGTCTGCTCCCTGAACCTTATACGTTACCTCCTGGCTTGTGATCCCAGCTTGTCTGACTACCCTTCTATTCATACTGCTCGTAGTTTCATTTATCTATTGCATTTATGGCACTTACCTTACTTTGATCCATATTTACCTAGTGCATCATATGAACGGAAAGGTCACTGCCTCCTACATAATCAACACACTCATCCGCTGCTGCTGTTATCAAGATCATCATCTGATTGGTTGTTCATGCCCTAACCATGCCCAGCTAATGATAGGGAAGACTCGAGTAGAAAATTAGTTATTTGAACCCCTCCAAATTCACCCTTTGGGGAGACATGTCTGCAGTAAGCTTATTGCTAAGGATCAATCTTATAAAATGGGATTATCTAAAGTGGAGACTATCTTAAAAAGAAACATATAGTACGGAAAATGAAATGCTTTTTAAGTATATTGTAACAAATCATACTTCACATTCTTGTATCAGTCGCATCTGCCAAGTTCTGTCGAAGTGAAATGTCGAATGTTGTGGAAAAGCCATCAGTCGTTTCCCCTGCCGGACTTCTTCCATTGACTGCTATAGTCATCTACAAAGCTCAGTGTATTAAATATCAGTTTAATTTAATTATATCAAAAGGAAACGCCAATGAAAAACTCCTTCAGACTCTCTGATGAATATTCTCTGTGAGAATTGGTTAATCTCCTCCGACTAGGCACCGGCCTACTGACCAGCGCACAAGTCAATGTGATCACCTTCCAGGCAGCAGTGACACTCGGACTGGCGATCGTCTGCAGAGGGACGCCACTTCTTTACTAGTATATTAGCAAATTAGCTCTCTCCTGGAAGGAAACGCAAAGCTCTCACTTATGCTACCTGTGTAGCTAAAGCCTCCCCTATACACTTAGATGACAGGTGAACAATTGGCTGATGACTATCTATCCCCGACTCCTCCATGCACAGCATGTCCTGTGTTCTCTGAGCGAACCTCTATCAGACTCCACAGGGACGACTTATTTCTTGGAGAACAGAAGGATCTGCAGTCCGAAATTAGCTGATAGAGGTCCAGATACACATTTAAACTGTTGGCCAAACCCATCTTGTTGACCCTATAAAGCTTCACCTTGGTGCACCTTCCTGGTGACTGGTGTTCCGGTTCTCCTGCATCCAGGATAGCCATCACAGCGGTAAAAGCAGCAGCGGTACATCTGAACCATCCTTCTATAAGAAAAGTAGAGGAGTGGAGTTGAGTAAAAAGTCTTCAGTTCTGTGCCTACCTCTTTCAAAATCATGGCGTTGTGTGGGTACTTTTTGTTAGGCCCCGTAAGCACAAGAGGTGCCCAAGATGCCGGCACAACTTACCAAGGCGCAGAAGTGAAGACTGCTCTGGTCTGGCTGCCATGTAGAACCAGACTGGACGTCAGGCCAAATTTTTATTTTCCTAAACTTTTACAGGTGAGTGGTGGTTCAGACTTGACTACAATGTTCCCTATCCCACTGTGGCAGCCCTTTTTAATGTAGGAGGAGCGGAATGTCTGCTTGAGTGGAGGGGACAAATGTTGCACACCAGGAAGGGTAACCATACTGTATATTACTAATTTTAATGCCAGGGAAGAA
The DNA here is from genome assembly GCF_048569485.1 of Anomaloglossus baeobatrachus. Lineage (NCBI taxonomy): Eukaryota > Metazoa > Chordata > Amphibia > Anura > Aromobatidae > Anomaloglossus > Anomaloglossus baeobatrachus. Next base: position 42,312,552 of record NC_134359.1, read on the forward strand.
TGCAAGCACCCTGATAAAATAGTTTTCCTCCCATCTAGGAAGAGCATGGTTTTTTCCCCATGGAACATTGCAATTGAAGCTCCCTACTCATCTGGTCTCCTAGAGGTTGTCCACTACTTTTACGTTTGATGGCCTTTCCTTAAGATAAGTCATCAATGTCTGATCCGCCGTGGTCCGACACCCTGTACCTCCACCGATCAGCTGTTCCTGGTCCCAGCAGCCGGAAATTCTCGGTTCCGGAGCTGTCCCATTTTCTGATGGCGGCCGTGACCGGGTACTGCACATCCGCCTCCTATTGATTTGAATTTGCGGTACGTGGCCGCTATCCAGCCACCTGCTGCCGCCAGAACCTGGAACAGCCAATCAGGGGTGTGGGGCGTCTTACCCCGGCCGATCAGACATTGATGACCTATCCTTAGGATAAGCCATCAATGTAAAAGTAGTGGTCAACCCCTTTAAGTAAAGTCACTCCCCCAAAAATAAATGTTTCGCGCCATTCCAAGATTTGGACAAAGCGGTGACCATTGTGCCCGGACTTTCCTGCAGCTGTGCCTGCTGTTATCCATTGATACGGGACACTAGCTTGTTCTTACCTGCATGTAGGATCAGTATATATTGTTTAGGCTGCATTAAGCTGCTCAATGTGAACCTGCACTTAGTGGAGAGCTTTGTTAGCAGTGTGGAGCGCTGCACTTGCTGTAGAGCCGCTGCTGATGTATTCTCCAGAAGCTCTGGCTGTACATTACTCCGCAGCCGTCCGGGGAGGGTTCGGTTACTTTGCGGAGTCTTGTAACATTCTACACATTTATTGGCCTTCTTTCATTATACAGAACTCATTTGTCAGGTCTCCCTAATAGAAAGTTCAAGGAAAGAAGCGAAGTGTGTGATATCTGGTTGCAGTATATAGATTTAGTGAGTTTAGCAGAATTTGGTAATTAGCAGAAGCTCCGTACATCATCCGTTAACGTCTGCCATGAATCTTTTATTTTTGCAGGTGAGCCGACTTTTGATCTTGGCCGGTGCGAATGTAAACTACAGGACGGAGGTTTTGAACAACGCCCCTATATCGTGCGTGCAGGCTCACCTGGGCCACGAGGAAATGGTCGGCCTACTGCTGGAATATGGCGCCTTTGTGGATGGGGCATCGGAAAGTGGGATGACCCCGCTGTGCTACGCCGCCGCCTCTGGGCACTGCAACATCGTGTCACTTCTCTGCAAAAAAGGGGCCAAGGTAACGCTCGTTATAGTTCAGCCATGGTATTGTAGTTCAGGTTATAGTTCAGCCATGGTATTGTAGTTCAGGTTATAGTTCAGCCATGGTATTGTAGTTCAGGTTATAGTTCAGCCATGGTATTGTAGTTCAGGTTATAGTTCAGCCATGGTATTGTAGTTCAGGTTATAGTTCAGCCATGGTATTGTAGTTCAGGTTATAGTTCAGCCATGGTATTGTAGTTCAGGTTATAGTTCAGCCATGGTATTGTAGTTCAGGTTATAGTTCAGCCATGGTATTGTAGATCTTCCTTTGCTTTTCATTGCTGCAAATATTGTCTACGTATTTGTTTCAGTATGCGCCATTTTCCGTTTGTTTTTTTTTTGTTTTTTTGGTGAATGTGAACATTTTGGATTGCCCAGTTCACTGACCACAAATCAGAGGCAATAAATTAATTACTAGATATTCTTAAAAGAACTGGTTAGACGCTTTTAGGTGGCAGATGACCAACAACCTTTTCATCCAGGACGTTCACAGATTAGTATTGATGTCCCTTTATATTCTGGTTGGTGCAAAAAGTACTTTGAAAACGACACCCTATAAGGAGTAATCTTGCGATGGCTGTGTACGCTCCCTGTGTCATGTCAATCAATGAGGCTCCGCCACCATGACTCTTCAGAGTAGTGACTCCACCCCTTTGACTCCTTACAGTTGATTAGAATACAGTATGCAGTGTTTTTCAAAGTGTTTTTTCTGGTATATTGTTTTGGCCAAAATAAAAAAAGAACATTGTCAGAATGTGGATGGTGGGGGTTCTATTTTTTTTTTCACTTTCTTTTGCCACCTCATCTGAGAGCATCATGATGTAGAGACAAAGATCCTGATTCCAGTAATGTATAACTTACTGGGCTTCCTGCTGCAGTTTGTATAAAATAATTGTTTTATCTGATACAGATCTAGCAGTTTTCGGAATGCTATGCCCTGAATAACTCCTCCCACACCACTGATTGCAAGCTTTCTACCTATGCACAGTGTACACAGAAAGCTGCCAATCAGTGGTGTGAGCTCAGCATTGAGAGAAATAGTAAAAATAGTATATCTGCAGAAGATAAAATAGTGATTTTACCAAAACTACATCAAGCAACCCAGCAAGTGACACGTCGCTACAATCCCTACATTATGCTGCTCTCCTATTTGGTAGCAAGAACCTGGTGACACATTCCCTTTTATGCACAAGTAACAAATATAGGAGGGAATTTATCAAGTTGTACGCCTTTTTAAATAATTTTTTAGCACTTTTTCAGCTCAAGTTTTTGGGCGTAGAGGGGATAATTGATTTTCCATATATTGCAAAGATGTACATCCAAAATTGAAGAAGAATCGGCCGTTTTAACCTAAAGTTGTCCTTTTCCTAAGAGGATGACTTCAGAATCTGACTACGCAGGGTTTGTTTGTAGTCTGTAACCATGGAAACAGAGGCCTACATAGAGCTGTTGCACACACATCTTGGTTATTTGTAAATTCCCTGCATTTTAGACCAATCACATACATTACCCTTCTGTCTTATGTGACCACATTCATCAGTCTGTAGTTGAATCGCATGTGTTTTATGAATTAAAACAAATATTACCATGATAGAACAATTATGTAAAGGAAATGATTTGCAGATGAATTTAGCCAATAAACCGGTCGTTGGTGGATGTTTGCGCTTATTTTGTGGTTTGTGTCATGTATGAAATGTGGAAAGTGACACCGACGTGAACTCCAGCCAAAGCCGTGTGACTGTAATGCTGGAATATTCGGGGGTAATTACACGTCCGGCCGTAGCCTCCTCCTACACGACATTGTGATGTTTACTGCATCAGACGCGCTGTAATTGAGGCATGCAGAGCCCACTCCCCTCGTCTGTGTGTGTGCGCCCCGTGAGGGATTGTGGCCGCCTGGGTTGCTGGATGGTAATGTGCTTCCTCCCTAATAATCAGCAGATGTGGCGACTTCCTCTTCTAATGACACTCGTTGAAGACCGACTTCCTCAACTGGTGTTGTTATACTGTTATTCCAGCTCTTGGTAATGCTGAAAGACTTCTGCAAGTCTTCACACTGACGTCCATGATTGATTGGATAGATGTATTTTTTTTTTCTTCCTAATACTAGCATCCATGATCTTAAAGGGGATCTGTTAGTAAGATCAACACCCCACCATATGGGCACACAGGTCTTTAAAAGCTAAATCCGTAGACACCTTGATATCTTTTATCTGCTGCTGCATTCCTGAGAAATTAGCTATGAAATTTAATATGCAAATGAGGCATTAAGTGTCTGGGTGTGGCTTGACGCTGTGTGCTCTGGGTGTGACTTGACGCTGTGTGCTCTGGGTGTGGCTTGACGCTGTGTGCTCTGGGTGTGGCTTGACGCTGTGTGCTCTGGGTGTGGCTTGACGCTGTGTGCTCTGGGTGTGGCTTGACGCTGTGTGCTCTGGGTGTGGCGTGACGCTGTGTGCTCTGGGTGTGGCTTGACGCTGTGTGCTCTGAGTGTGGCTTGACGCTGTGTGCTCTGGGTGTGGCTTGACGCTGTGTGCTCTGGGTGTGGCTTGACGCTGTGTGCTCTGGGTGTGGCTTGACGCTGTGTGCTCTGGGTGGGGCTTGACGCTGTGTGCTCTGGGCGGGGCTTGACGCTGTGTGCTCTGGGCGGGGCTTGACGCTGTGTGCTCTGGGCGGGGCTTGACGCTGTGTGCTCTGGGCGGGGCTTGACGCTGTGTGCTCTGGGCGGGGCTTGACGCTGTGTGCTCTGGGCGGGGCGTGACACTGTGTGCTCTGGGCGGGGCGTGACACTGTGTGCTCTGGGCGGGGCTTGACTCTGTGTGCTCTGGGCGGGGCTTGACACTTAGAGACACTTCCTCATGATAAAGGCGGGGGACTTTATCTTGATAGTTCAGGGTCTGGTTTCCTTGCCTGATGTCACACAGAAAGTGATCAAGCTAAAAAGGCTGATGCTAAGTGGGCAAACAAGTTCAGGAGGCAGCGTCCATTGTAAGGGCTATGTCACACCCACTGCACTTACCACCTCCTCTGCATATAAATTAAAATGCCGATTTCTCAAGAATGCAGCGACAGATCAATGATAAAAAGGTATTAATGGATTTAGTTTTCAAAGATCTGCTTGTCCATATGTGCAAATTGGGTTCAGGAGGTTGTCTGATCTTGCTGACAGATTCCCTTTAGTTTAAAGGGATTGTCCATACTTAACAAATTTTTACTTCTTTCCATAAGTGGAGGTGTTAATACCAATTAAATTATTAAATGTATTAATCTTTGATTTACAAACAAATTGTAAATTCTTCAGTCTTTATGCCCCTTTGCTGTTCATGCGGCAGGGTGGGCAAAGTTGATTTCCCATAGAAAGCATTGGAAAAGTTTTTTACCGAAAGTTTTGGAAACAATGTTTAAGGATTTTGCAGCATTTCTGCCCAAAGCAAACTCCTGGAAGGAAAAAAAACAAAAATGGCCTAAAAAAGTATTTTGAGGTGTCAAAGTTGTCTCTGAAGCTGAGAGAATGTCGTTGTGGATATGTTCAAATCTCTTGGTCTTACTTTTTTTTTTCCTCCCATTTCAGGTGGATCACATCGACAAGAAGGGGCAGAGTGCTCTGGTGCACAGCGCTCTGCGAGGCCATTGTGATATCCTCCAATACTTACTGAGTTGTGAATGGACGTCCTCCAACCAGCAGCCAAATTATGTGCGGAGGAGCCATGCCCTTCAGCAGTCACTGACCGCGGCGGCCAGCATGGGGCACACGGAGGTAAAGCATGACCCACTTCACTTATGTCTTCACTGACTGATGAGGCTTACCTGTAACTGATCAGTCAGGCTAGCGGTCGGGGTCTTAAGGCTAACGAAAGCTTGTTCAGCCGATGTCCTTCTGTTCTGATTCCCCCATACACGTGGACAATCCGCTCAGCTGAGTGTTCATGTATTTCCAAATACAGTATTAACTGCACAATCCTTCTCTCCCCAACATTGGGTAGTGTCGGGAGCCCCCCCTACACATCTAATGGTCGCTCAGTGACGCTAGACTTGAATCTAATCTGCATGAGGCCTTAAAGAGATTCTGCCGCACTACAAAAGCATGGCTTTCTTCTCGTAACAGCGCCACCCCTGACTATGGGATAGATAGATAGATAGATAGATAGATAGATAGATAGATAGATATAGATATATATATATATATATATATAGATATATATATATATATATATAGATATATATATATATATATATATATATATATATATATATATATATATATAAATATATATAATAAATTAATAAATCTGTATATATATAAAGTAAATATTATATATATATATTAAGTAAATATTATATATATATAAAGTAAATATTATATATATTAAGTAAATATTATATATATATTATAATATTTTTTATATATCTATAGATATAGATATAGATATATATATATATATATAGATATATATATATATATATAGATATATATATATATATATATAGATATATATAGATATATATAGATATATATATATATATATAATATAGATATATATATTAAATATTATTTATATATTATATAATATAGATATATATATATATATTATATAATATAGATATGTTATATAATAGATATATAATAGATATAAATATATATGCAGAATATATACATAATGTGTGTGTGTATATATAATATATATGTATATATATATATGTGTATATATATATATATATATATATATATATGTATATAAATATATATATATATAATATATATGCAGAATATATGCGTCTTATATATATATATATATATATATATATATATATATATATATATATATATATATATATTAAAAATATATATAAAATATATATGTAGAATATATGTGTGTGTGTATATGCATATATATATGTGTGTATGTATATATATATATATATATATATATATATATATATATATATGTAAATATTAAGTGCATTGATGGGACGTGATGCAGGAGCAAAAAGAATGACAAGGCAACTTAAAGGGAACCTGTCAGCAGAAATTTAGCTTTAAACCTAAAAGTTTCCCCTTCTGCAGCTCGTGGGCTGCATTCTAGCAGGTTCCTATAGTTTTTGTGCCCTCTTTTAAACCAAATTAAATACTTTATAAAGTTGTACCTTTTGGTATGGAATTCTTGTAAATTATCCATGGGGGTGGGCTGTCTGGTGTCCGTTACTGTCCCTCCTGCCGATTTACGCGGTCCCCCAATGCTCCATTTCATACATCAGGACGCCGCCCACTGCGCCCTAGGTCTCGCGCATGCGCCGTGCGACTGTGCACTGTGTGCACAGTGACCGCTGGTGACGTGTGTCGCAGGCACGAGATTATGGGCGGCACTGTGATTGCATCAGCAAGTGCCCGCCCATAATCTCGTGGCCGCGCTTTCCCCTCTGCCTCCAACGTTCTGCGCAAGTGCTGGCCAGATGACCCGACATCACCTCTTTCCCATCTTACCCTGTAGCAGGAAATAGATGGGAGGAGCGGAGCAGGACACCACCGGTTACGAGAGGTGCAGAGGGGGAAACTTTTAGGTTTAAAGCTAAATTTCTGCTGACAGGTTCCCTTTAAAAAATGAAAAGCAAAAAAGGCTTCTGGTAAATGTAGCACTACAAAATAGATGCAGTAGGGTAAATCTGGACAAGCTTCGATGCATAACACCAAACAATAATAATAGGTGGCCCCAGAGATAATAACAATGGAAATAAGATGATGTATGAATGCTGCTATGTATAGAAAATGTAACAATGCAACATAATGCCAATAAAGACAGTTAATGAACCCAGTGTGAATAATGCCAGTAGCTATATGAATAACCAGTATAGAGCCTTGCATGTGTTACCTCGTGACACACGATGCGTTTCGCCATAGATTCTACCTGGGGTGATGTCTGTTGACCACCAAACTTGTAGGTTGCAAAGGAGCCATGTTTGGTTAATGCTGGACAATCGTTTGCGGCTAAGCTGCAGTAACCAATTATTGGAACATCTTGGAAACATGGCAAACATAAACGAATTGTGGCAAAAGCCAGTAATCCTTGTGCGTCTAGCCACAATGTGTTCAGGCACCGCAATGTGTAACCTTAATATCTGAACTTCCACACATTAGATACAAACTTTCCAGATGATTGTTCCATTTGGAAAGTTTTTATCTAATGTGTGGAAGTTCAGATGCATTGTTGCTGCTTTGTTTGTTGCAAGTCTTTGGCATGAGTCCTCCATTCTTTACACTGCAGCTCTGCATATGTTACAGATTCTCTGCTTTTTCTAAGCACAAGCCTATCCTAGTTCAGATGATTTGCCATCTAGATATATGTAGATATAATGAACTTTTGGAAGTTTTTGTGCTTTATGGGAATCTTTTTAGAAAAGATTTAATGGAACAAGTTTGAAAAACACATAAAATCTGTAAAATTATCGGAGCACATTAGTCAGTAGATCTAGTGTTACATGAGGACAATCTGTAAAATGATTTCCCAATACCCTGGACAACTATTAACTGTCAGGGTCGTATTTCATAGCGGCGCTGGGACAGAGGCGCTGACTGTTTCTGGACCAGCGGACAGCTGTATCATTCGATGCAGTCACACTCCACACAATGGCCCCAAACCCCCATTTAATAATGGTGTTACCGGCTAAATAAGCTTAACAAGATTTATTAGGACCTAACGGGAACCAAAAATGAAGCCCAGGACCGCGCGTGTCCTACACACCCTCCAGATCCTCCGTATTGGGTGACACTTTGGAGTATTGTACTTGTGCCGCTTTTTTAGGGGGTTCTTATTGAGCATTATTGTTCTCTACTATGTAACGTTAGCTCTGCATGCCACAAGATTAGTGAAATGGGTTGTTCTTTTCCCAGAAATGGCACCACTTTTGTACTGCACCAGCAGCGGTCGAACCGCTCAAATCCAGGTGTCGCTAGTCGTGGCTCGAGAGTCTCCGGACCCGGGGGTGCAGGGTCACTCTAAAACGTGATTGGGGGGTTATTTACAGGGGAATTAGATAGTTTGTGACACCATTCGTGGTGTGCGGTAATATGGAGTACCGCCGCTGCCGTTGGGAGCACCCAGGGTGATGGAGTGGGGCAGCCAGATGACGTTACCCTCCACGGGTTGGGGAAGGCCCCGGGACTCTGGATGGTGGGATGGATTGCAGGGGAGCGCAGGCTCTCTGGGGAAAGGGGTGATCAGGTACTCAATCAGAAGAAAAGCAGACACTGACAAAGTGGTAAACAAAGTCTCTGGGTGCCGCTGCCCTCTTGGGGGGAGCTCGTCCGGGTTCCATCCCCTGCAGCACTGCCCGATGGTCCAGAGCCTGCCTCCGTGCACAGAATTTTAGCAGTGTCCAAGTGGCCCGTAAGCTTGAAGCTCTTCGGGCCCCGCTCCCTGCTATGTATAGTAGAGGAGCTTGCTCTGAAAAGCTCACGCTTGGGATTTCAGTCGGCTGCTTTGCTTGGAAAGCCCTATCCCCCTCATTGCACTAGTGCCCCCGATCTCTGAGCTTCGTGGGGACAGTCCATAAAGGCCCTATCCTCTGCAGGTTAATTGCCGGGTTGCTTGAAGCCTCTCTCCAACCTAGGGTCCAGTACCACGATGTGCTTTCGGCCCTAGACCGGCTATTGGACTGCAGCTGCCGACCGTCCTCCTAGACTAAGCCAGGCACCTAGTCCCAATATCCCGCATCCGGGTCTCCGACTCCTCCGGGTCCAGACCACCATCTGCAACCCAATCTACTTCTCCCCTGGGAGCTTCAACTCCCTGCTTTTTCAGAGATCCTCACAGCTCGAGGGCTACCACTCAACTCACTTGTCACCTCCCACCTCCCTGCCTGACCCCTAGGTGGGCAGCCCTATTCCAGCTCAGCAGCCCACTGGTGTGCCCGATAGGGTGTGGTGCAAGGTGTGACTAGGATTTTTAGATGCTGATGGAGGTAGTACTGCAAGTTGGGAACCCAGAACAATGCGTGGTTGAGTCCTGCACTGGGAGATAAAGAGCGTGCAGTATCCTGTGACGACCTGACTAGTCCAGGGGCGTCACACTTGCATCTATTGGCACTGTCAGGTATTGCAGCTTAGTCAACTTCAACTTTTTTGGGGGGAAAAAAAGTGTTTTCTGCTGAGACGGAAGAGAGAGTTGCCTCTTTCACAGTGCACATAGAAGTCACCATATAATGTAAAAGCCCCGCTACATAATAGATGGAAAGAAGATGAATTAGCCCCTTTCGGACGAGACTGAGGGTTAGGATCGGGGGTGTCCAACTATCCGATCTGTATGGAGGTCTCCAGACTCCTCCATGACAAACTGATGTTCCAATTCCATCGACTTTATCCTTTTCTTCCCAATGTCCGATTCTTTTTTCAGAGAGATACTGAACTGATCACTCGGGTATGGGTGTCCGAAAAGATAGAATGGTAGAGTTGGAAGGGACCTCAAGGGCCATCGGGTCCAACCCCCTAAATCATAGCTAGCAGACTGCTGGACAACGTTTTAGCGGATAGCTGTCTCTTGAGTACGGTCAGCGTCAGACCCCGGCAAAGAGATTTAATTCCCAATTATTAGCTTTTTCTTCATTCAATGTTAGGAGGGCAGTTTTGTCCTTTTTAAATTCCAAAAATTGGATGAAATTTGAATGTAAAGCTTAGGATACTATATAAAGCGAGTGAGTTTGGGGGCTGGGAACGTCCAGAAATCCTAAAATCCTCTAATTTTACTGTTCATGTTAAACCTCCAGAATGTCACTGTTTGTTGTTTTTGCAGCTTTATTCCCCTTTTTTCGTTCCTTCTTCTGCTCTTGATACGGCGCCTTAAATTGTAACGATGTGCTGATTATAATGGCGGCGGTTGCGGAGTATTATAGGCTTCAGAAGGACACGCCTGTGTTTTATTTTTTGAGGCTTTTGAGATTGTGTAAGCCGTAACACAGAGGAGAGAAACCACAACGGCCGGTTACCAGAGGCAAGAATAGCATTGCTCCGCGATAAAGTTAATTAAAAGTTTTTACGACAATTCCTTTTGTAATAGTTAATAAGAGAATGTAGCACAAGTGCAATACCTGCAGGTCTGGAGAAGAACGCTCGCTGACGGGGACAGCTCTGCTGACTAATGGGTTATTACATGTAATTTATGGCTATTTGTGCATTAATTATGCACTGAGTGTGGTAGGAAAGGGCTGTGGAGCAAACAGCAGCGTTCTGCTTTGTATTTCCAGGGCCACTTTTGGCAGTTTTCCCCAGCAGTCATGTACCAGAGCTGGGAGACATCTTGGTTTCTTCTGAGTTAAAGGTTTGGTTCCAAACCAAAATCCTCGTAATAATAATAATAATTAATTTTATTCATTTATATAGCGCTATTAATTCCGCAGCGCTTTACATACATTGACAACACTGTCCCCATTGGGGCTCACAATCTAAAGTCCCTATCTGTATGTCTTTTGGAGTGTGGGAGGAAACCGGAGAACCCGGAGGAAACCCATACAAACTCGTAGCGACCCTTTTAGCCAGACACCAGAATGCCAGTGGCGTTACAACTTTCTACCCATTGGCTCGCACTCAACGTCCATTAAGGGCAGCTCTTGGCAAATGTTCATATCCTAGTAAATTATGGAAAAGTATCTACATATTTTAGGCACCATTTTCTTGTTATACATACTAGTTTAACTGAATTTGTCACAAGGTTTTTGCCACCTAATCTGAGAGCAGCATAACATAGGGGCAGAGATCCTGATTCCAGCGATATGTCACTTACTGGGCTGCTTAGTGTAATTTTGCTAAGATCACTATTTTATCTATTGCAGTACTCTGAATGCTGAGCTCTGTATTAGTCTGCCCCACCACTGATTGGCATCATTATCTTGTTATGCATACTAATTAAACTGCATCCATCACAAGGTTTTTGCCACCATATCTGAGAGCAGCATAACGTAGGGGCAGAGATCCTGATTCCAGCGATATGTCACTTACTGGGCTGCTTAGTGTAGTTTTGCTAAAATCAATATTTTATCTTCTGCAGTACTCTGAATGCTGAGCTCTGTATTAGTCCGCCCCACCACTGATTGGCATCATTATCTTGTTATGTATACTAATAAAACTGCATCCATCACAAGGTTTTTGCCACCTAATCTGAGAGCAGCATAACGTAGGGGCAGAGATCCTGATTCCAATGATATGTCACTTACTGGGCTCCTTAGTGTAGTTTTGCTAAAATCACTATTTTATCTGCTGCAGTACTCTGAATGCTGAGCTCTGTATAACTCCGCCCCCATCACTGATTGGCATCATTTTTTTGTTCTGCATACTATTAACACCAAAAACCACAATTTAAATATGAATGGCTCTATTGCACCAAAGTCTATATATACACCAAAGAAAGTATGCAAGCCATACGGTATAATATATTTAACAACCATCTTTATTAAACATAAAATACATAAAAACTGAATGGATTTAACCTAGGTGATGGATGGAATAGTTAGAGACAGACCCGGCACCTATTATCAATAGATCTGGAAATATATATCTGTGTATTGGCAACAAGTTATATTTAATTCCTTATTTGGAAACCCAATCAAAGATCATATGTATCAGAAAAATCCCGATCTATAATAAATAAAGGATGTAAAATACTTCATAGTTGTAGGGGGATTAAATCTACATAGCCTAAATGCATAGCGATATTACCAGTAATCCAGGTATGTGATGGTGCCGTGGCCGCTCACAAACACACTGACGCGCGTTTCGCAACTGACTTGCTTCGTCCAGGAGTCTTTTTGTTATGCATACTAGTTAAACTGAATCAGGCACTAGGTTTTTTTCCACCTAATCTGAGAGCAGCATTATGTAGGAGCAGAGATCCTGATTCCAGCGATGTGTCACTTACTGGGCTGCTTAGTGAGTTTACCAAAACTACACTGTTTTATCTGCAGCAGTTCTCTGAATGCTGAGCTCCGTATAACTCTGCCCCCACCACTGATTGGCAGTTTTATGCCTATGCACAGTAATCAGTGGTGGGGGCGGAGTTATACAAAGCTCAGAAGGAGGTTTTACTAGGGATCTATTGCTACAGATTTTATGAAAACTACAGCAAGCATCCAAATAAGCGACACATTGCTGGCCCTACGTTATACTCCTCTCCGATTAGGTGGCAAAACCTGATGACTAATTCCCATTAAATTTAATCCTTGCATCAAGAGTAACTCTGGCCCCTGAGCCTCAGGTTAACCTAGACACCCAAAACTATATTCATTAGAAAAAAAAGTTAACATTTTTCCAAAAAGCAGTTTGTTTTTTTTTCCCCATATGCTCTATGTTCCCATTGAAATCAGTGCTGCAGTACCTGGCACATCCCATGGACAAGGGTGGCGCTGTTTTCATACTTCTAGCCCCACACAACTCCTTTTTAGTATTTTGGCTGCTCACAAGCCTGACATGATTTACTGCCACAAGAACACCAGAAATGTAGTTGTCAACCCACATAAAAATACAGTGTCCATGGGAACAATTTAGAAAACTATGTAACGATGTTGTTTTGAGAAAATATAAATAGAGGTTTTCTTTTACTGTTTTAGTTACGGTCTCAAAGATGAGGCTGGATCTTGGAATATTTTCCATATGTTATGTGGCGGAGGTCAGCTGTTAAGTACAACACATGGCATAACTGATGACCTTCAACTACAGTTTTATGTATAAGTTAGATGCCAGATGTATACAGCAAGCGCCCCCTAGTGGTGAGATCAAGCAGCCAGGATTTTTTTTCATTCAAAAGGGTTGTCTCCGGATTGTATCTGCAGGAGCACACCGCCTCCCTGCCTCCTGGCATCCTGCTTGTCTGGTGGCGGTGCGCTCCTGATGATTGACAGTTCGGAATTGCAGCATGGCTGAGCCGCTGGCCCAAGCTCTTCTATCTCCGATGCTTGCAGATGCAGTGCAGCTGGCGGATACGCACAGCTTCAGAGCAGCGCTTGCAAGCTTTTTAGTTAACAGCTTGCAAGCTGGTACTTCCACCTTGGTAATGATGGCAACAAAAGGAGTAAACTATTAAAGGGAATCTGTCAGCAGGTATTTACTACCTCATCTGAGAGCAGCATGATGTAGGCAAAGACTTCCTGAGTTCAATGATGTATAACTTAGATTAGTGGCTGCAGCAGTTCTGTAAGATTTGAGATTTTGCAAGTAGCAAAGCTCTGAGAGCTGACGCTGCCCACACTAGGGTTTTAATGTGCATTTCCATAGATAGAAACTGGCACAGAGGGGGGCGGAGTCAGACTATAAAGGTGGTGTCACACACAGCGACAACAACGTCGCTGCTACGTCATCATTTTCCGTCCCGTCGCTGTGTGTGACATCCAGCAACGAGATGGCCCCTGCTGTGAGGTCGCCGGTCGTTGCTGAATGACCTGCTTCATTTTTTGCTCGTCGCTCTCCCGCTGTGAAGCACACATCGCTGTGTGTGACAGCGAGAGAGCGACGAACTGAAGCGAGCAGGGAGCTGGCTTCTGGCAGCTGCGGTAAGCTGTAACCATGGTAAACATCGGGTAACCAAGGGAAGCCCTTTCCTTGGTTACCCGATATTTACTTTAGTTACAGCGTCCGCCGCTCTCGTGCTGCCAGTGCTCCCTGCACACAGCCAGAGTACACATCGGGAAATAAGCAAAGGTTTGCTTATTAACCCGATGTGTACTATGGCTATGAGTGCAGGGAGCCAGCACTAAGCGGTGTGCGCTTGTAACCAAGGTATATATCTGGTAACCAGAGAAGCACTTTGGTTGGTTACTCGATATTTACCTTAGTTACCAAGCGCAGCATCGCTTCCACAGCGATGCATGTCGTTATGATCGCTGCTGCGTCTGCTGTGTTTGACAGCTAAGCAGAGATCATAACAGCAACTTACAAGGTCGCTGTTGTGTCACGGAAAATGGTGACGTAACAGCGACGTCGCTGTCGCTATGTGTGAACCCAGCATTACTCATGTGCTGCTGAGACCCACTAATGATAAAGATAAGAGGCTTAGACTAACATTGCAGGTAAACAAAAAAAAAGACTGAGATAACAGACACAGGGATGAAGTCTCTGTTTAACACTTGCAGCATGCTGTCTTTAGGTTACATTGCATAAATCTGCTGACAGTCCACTTTAAAAGCGCTTTGTTCTTGAGAACACAGAAGATTTTTAACAAAGGGTGAATTTCAAAGTTGCGTGTTTTTAAAAGCAGTTTGCAATTGTATTCATCTCATAGCATGAGACAGCCCCTTTAAAGGGGTATTAATATCTCTTAAAACTTATTATTATTCGGATAAACCATCACTTTAGGATCATGGAGGGATCAGTCCTGGGGATCCGCTCCTGCTAAGTCCCTGCAAGCATTTCCGATCAACTGCACGGTATTCCTCCAGGTCATGAATCCAGGGGGGGTGGATTGGGGGGCACTTTTCAGTGTGGGGTTTAAGTCCGGACTGTAATCTCTGCTTTATGATAAATGAGGGTCTTAGAGCTGAGGTGCTGAGAAAGTGACATGTCCTATCACTGTGCCATCACTTTGGGAATATCCCTTTATTTCTGTAGGAGATTTGGAGCTCTAGGTCTGAAAAATTGAGCTCCGGCCCCTATAAATATATGCTAAAGTAGTAAGCGCAGAATATCATTGTTTTAAAGGGGTAATCGGTCACTTTTACAAGGTTTTTAAGTTTTTGCATCAGAGTTATTAAACTCTCCTTCTACAAACACTTCATTTTTACTGTTTTTTTTTCTCTGTAGGTGGTGAAATGCCTTTTGAACCATGATACAGATTACCCGATAGACATCAATGAGAACGATACACTGTGGGGAGAGACAGGTAAATCATTACTGCACTCGGATTACGTACTTTGCCGTGTTACTGTTTAACAGATGGAATTGATGGGAATTGTCTGTGCTTGTCCTTTGGAAGCCTGTAAATAATAATGACGACATGTCAATCACTGGATTTCAGCTCAAAAGATTAAAAGGGTCGTCTGGTGAAAACAAGGTATCGCCTAGTCATGGATAGGTGATAATTTGCTGATCGGTGGGCGTCCGACCGTTGGGATCTGCTCCGATTGGCAGAATGGGGAACCTTTTATCCCCATGAGAATGTAGTGGCGGTACACATGCCAACCACCTCCATTCATTCCCCATGGCGCTGCCAAATTGACTTTTTACAGCAGCCCTATGGAAAATGGATTGAACATCGACGGTCATCTTGCCTCTACATTTTGTAACCGGAATAAGTCTCCAGATCTGCCAATTGGTGAGGACCCCAGCAGTACGACCCCCGCTTCTAACAAAAAGCAAAAACTGTTCTGCTTCTCCAAAGAGAACATAGCAAGTGTGAACAGGTGCTAGGACTACACGAAACACCAGCAAAAGAATATAGCCACGCTCTGTAAGCGCGAAGATATATGCAAACACAGAATACATGAAATGTAAACTGCATTAATACTATATGGAATATGCATAGAAAAATGAAGGTACTTAGCGCTTAAATTGGCCAATTCACGTGAGCTCATCAACCGCGTCAAGGTGACCTCTCTTTGATGGGACATCTTAATATCATGCATTTCCTGGATGAAATGTGTACAAATATATGGGCAGGTAGGATCCGGCACTGATTAAAAACACCCTTTTTAATTAGTGCCAGATGTTTTTATTTTTGTTTTGGACACACTACATCCAAAAAAGTTGGGTTTTTTTTTTTTTTTAACCCCTGTCAGAGCCATTCAGACACTGCAAGTGACTCTCCCTGGGGTGCCGACTCGCATTATTCAAGGAAGTGAGCCTGTATCTTGTGTTTGTTTCATGAACGACTCATCTGAGCACCGTGATACTCATCCTAGCACCGCGGCAGTCTTCCGAGCACCGCGGCAGTCTTCCGAGCACCGCGGCAGTCTTCCGAGCACCGCGGCAGTCTTCCGAGCACCGCGGCAGTCTTCCGAGCACCGCGGCAGTCTTCCGAGCACCGCGGCAGTCTTCCGAGCACCGCGGCAGTCTTCCGAGCACCGCGGCAGTCTTCCGAGCACCGCGGCAGTCTTCCGAGCACCGCGGCAGTCTTCCGAGCACCGCGGCAGTCTTCCGAGCACCGCGACAGTCTTCTGAGCTCCGCTACAGTCTTCCGAGCTCCGCTACAGTCTTCTGAGCTCCGCGACAGTCTTCCGAGCTCCGCGACAGTCTCGATGATGAATTGAGTACTGAGCACGCTCGCCAATCATTGCTAATAACTTGTTTTCACCACATAACCCCCTTTTTAAAGGGACTTTTCCACTTCCATGAAACTTATTTTTACATGTATCCATATTAGAAGTATCAATAACTTTGTAATGTACTAGTTTTTTCTAAGGTGCCTTGATCTTTAGCTTTCGGCCTTCGTTTCAGTTTCTAGAACTCCATTTTTGGCTTGTGCCCAACACCAGAAAGTGTTTTTACTGTAGCCGCATTTTATCAAACTGTGTGTGAATGGGGTTAGTTGACTGCTCATGTCAGCTGTGACAGAGAAAGGGTCTGTTTTGCCTATTACAATGAGAAGTCAGCCAGCCCCCTTCACATACAGTTCTGCATGAATCGCTGTACTGTGCGGAGCACGAGCCATAGGTGACTCTGCCACAGTCCGATTTCGTAGTTGAAAAATGCAGCGCCTTCGAAAATCAATAAATATATATATATATATATATATATATATATATATATATATATATATATATATATATATATATATATATATATATATATATATATATATATACAGTATATTAGTTCATCATTAATGACATGAACCCTTTCAAAATATTCTTGTGGACAACTCTTTTTGATCTGTCCCCACGACTTGCCAATGGGATGCTTGCATTCAGCATTAATGTTTATCCCTTTTATTCCTCTTTGTACTTTTAACCTTCTTTGGCCATTCCGATGATGGGAGAGGTGAAGCTGCAGGAAAGGAGTGTGTTGATTTTGCAGGAGGCAGTAACCATTTCTGTAACAATGTAAATATGACCATACTCTCAAAGAAAATGTTGATCATAAGTGTATATATAGCACAAATGTTCTCCAAAATCATTAGTTTGGACAGGATTAATGGGCATGCTGTTCCCATGCGCGATAAGTCGCTCCTGCACAAATGGAGCACCAGGTTTGGAGGAGTTGGTTCTCGGCCAAGCGAGTCAGTAACCTAATGTGTACTCTTAAGTTTTCCTTCCAAATCAGGAAACCGCCGTTTTATCCATCAGGAACCAATGACATCAGATTGAGGAAAGAAGTGGCGGTGATGTCACGACGTGATTGATTAGCGTGGCCGCGAGCACCGGTTCCGCCTGTGTGACGGCTTCCTCCGCCGGGCGTCTGTGCAGCAGGTGCACTTTAAGCCGCTGTTTTTGTTCTCTGCGTCCGCACATGTTTCTCCCATCAAACAAGCTGTAACAAAGGAAATATGTTCTGTGATCCAGGTCATCCTCTGACTTTGTCTCTTACTATTTAGTGCTGGCAACACACTGCTTTTCCCAGGCCACACCTTGATCAGGAGCCGCGCGCAGAATGAATGGCGATAACATCAGCTGATACCTGTGTTGAAACACGACGGGACGAAACGATTAAACTGCCGTCTACACCCTGTAATGTGCGTTTATTGTGCTGCCTTCCCTTCATGTTTTTATGGAGAGGGAGATGCAAAAAAGGTGACGCCACTTTGGATAATAATACTGGGAGCGTATCATTTTATATGGACGGCACCTGATGACATTGCTCTTTTATTGCCACATTAGAGATGTCGCCGTCTTGAAGGGTCAGATTTTTTTCTTTATTATTCCTGTATGGAGGACTATGTGGTGCCCATTATACTGTATGGAGGGCTATGTGGGGCCCATTATTCTGTATGGAGGGCTATGTGGGGCCCATTATTCTGTATGGAAGGCTGTGGGGCCCATTATTCTGTATGGAGGGCTATGTGGGGCCCATTATTCTGTATGGAGGACTATGTGGTGCCCATTATACTGTATGGAGGGCTATGTGGGGCCCATTATTCTGTATGGAGGGCTATGTGGGGCCCATTATTCTGTATATAGGGTTATGTGGGGCCCATTATTCTGTATGGAGGGCTATGTGGGGCCCATTATTCTGTATGGAGGGCTATGTGGGGCCCATTATTCTGTATGGAGGACTATGTGGTGCCCATTATACTGTATGGAGGGCTATGTGGGGCCCATTATTCTGTATGGAGGGCTATGTGGGGCCCATTATTCTGTATGGAGGGTTATGTGGGGCCCATTATTCTGTATGGAGGACTATGTGGGGCCCATTATTCTGTATGGAGGACTATGTGGGGCCCATTATTCTGTATGGAGGACTATGTGGTGCCCATTATACTGTATGGAGGGCTATGTGGGGCCCATTATTCTGTATGGAGGGCTATGTGGGGCCCATTATTCTGTATGGAGGGCTATGTGGGGCCCATTATTCTGTATGGAGGGTTATGTGGGGCCCATTATTCTGTATGGAGGACTATGTGGGGCCCATTATTCTGTATGGAGGGCTATGTGGGGCCCATTATTCTGTATGGAGGGCCATGTGGGGCTCATTATTCTGTATGGAGGGCTATGTGGGGCCCATTATTCTGTATGGAGGGCCATGTGGGGCTCATTATTCTGTATGGAGGGCTATGTGGGGCCCATTATTCTGTATGGAGGGCTATGCGGGGCCCATTATTCTGTATGGAGGGCTATGCGGGGCCCATTATTCTGTATGGAGGGCTATGCGGGGCCCATTATTCTGTATGGAGGGTTATGCGGGGCCCATTATTCTGTATGGAGGACTATGCGGGGCCCATTATTCTGTATGGAGGGCTATGTGGGGCCCATTATTCTGTATGGAGGGCTATGTGGGGCCCATTATTCTGTATGGAGGGCTATGTGGGGCCCATTATTCTGTATGGAGGGCTATGTGGGGCCCATTATTCTGTATGGAGGGCCATGTGGGGCTCATTATTCTGTATGGAGGGCTATGTGGGGCCCATTATTCTGTATGGAGGGCCATGTGGGGCTCATTATTCTGTATGGAGGGCTATGTGGGGCCCATTATTCTGTATGGAGGGCTATGCGGGGCCCATTATTCTGTATGGAGGGCTATGCGGGGCCCATTATTCTGTATGGAGGACTATGCGGGGCTCATTATTCTGTATGGAGGACTATGCGGAGCTCATTATTCTGTATGGAGGACTATGTGGAGCTCATTATTCTGTATGGAGGACTATGTGGGGTCCATTATTCTGGATGGAGAGCTGTGTTGGGGCCGATTCTGTATGGAGGGCTATGTGGGGCCCATTGTTCTGTATGGAGGGCTATGCGCGGCCCATTATTCTGTATGGAGGGCCATGTGGGGCTCATTATTCTGTATGGAGGGCTATGTGGGGCCCATTATTCTGTATGGAGGGCTATGCGGGGCCCATTATTCTGTATGGAGGGCTATGCGGGGCCCATTATTCTGTATGGAGGACTATGCGGGGCTCATTATTCTGTATGGAGGACTATGCGGAGCTCATTATTCTGTATGGAGGACTATGTGGAGCTCATTATTCTGTATGGAGGACTATGTGGGGTCCATTATTCTGGATGGAGAGCTGTGTTGGGGCCGATTCTGTATGGAGGGCTATGTGTGGCTCATTGTTCTGTATAGAGGGCTGTGTGGGGCCTGTTCTGTATGGAGGGCTATGTGGGGCCCATTATTCTGTATGGAGGGCTGTGTGGGGCCTATTCTGTATGGAGGGCTATGTGGGGCCCATTGTTCTGTATGGAGGGCTATGCGCGGCCCATTATTCTGAATGGAGATCTACGTGTGTTGGCCAACTAGGTTGGCCCGAGGCTTTAAGTTTTTAATTTTGGCTATCTCTGTATTTGAGTTTGACATCTCTACTTCAAGGAGAGGCAACCCAGTAAGTCCTGATGGTTGGCATCTATTCATCACATTTAAAAGCCGGTTTGTGGCATGTGCTGGGAAAAAAATGCAAACCTATCCTTTCCTTCAAGCTCAGTTCACACAGTAGAAGATAAAGTAGAGATGAGCGAGAAGATTCCTAGCACTCTGGTGCACCATCCTCGTTGGACCAGGATCCAGTGAACCTCTTGGGCTGACACTAGAGTGCCGACTATCAAAGCCCCCCACAATGTTATTTAATTCTTCAGAGCATGATGTAAATGCCAAAGGTGCCCAGGATGCCAACATTCAAATGGTTCCCTTGTCCGTAAAAAAAAAATAATAAAAAATGGATGTAGTTTTTGTTTTCATTTATTGAAGCTGGAGAAACCTGTGCAGAATTTTATTACTGTATTTATCACCTTTTCCAGTTCACAGTGAATGCAGCTGATTTCTTCCTCTAGGATTTATGGTCTGTAGATATATATCACTTACAAGCTTAATGATTTATAAGGGTTATTTATCGTGTCCATAAAAAAAACTTGGCTGTCTGATTTTTTTTTTTTTTCTTTTGAGACACTGTCCAGAAAAAAAATAAAGTTGGCAACCCTACTGCATTGTCCCATAGCTGTAATGAATCTATGGAGTGGTAATCACAATTGAAAGTGGCGCAGTTATCCAATTTCGGCAATCTAATTACTCGTTGTGACCATTGCTAGATTTAGAACGATTAATCTCTGCAATTCCCCATCTGATTCAATTACACGCGATCCAGACTTTTCCTTGTAGATGTTTCCTTCCTGTTTCTTTTGTCGCCCGCTCCCGTCTTTTCTCCTGACGTGCTTTTCCTGTACAGCTGAATCGACTTAACGTGTAATGGAATTGCGCTGGTTGATATCCTCGTCTGTGGCTATTGTCGGCCTAATATCCCGAAGATGGAGCAGTAGAGAAAGATGTTTCCTATTTCAGATACCTGTAGAGAGCAGTGCTGCATCTATTCTGCAAGAACAGTCAAATCCATCAATACCTTAAAGGGGTTGTCCACCTTGTGGGACATTTTATTTTTTCTTATATGTATGGAATTTTGGCCAAAAGTCAATTTTCCAATTGGGTTTCTTTAACAATTTCACCCTGTTTGTCTTCTATGGCCTCTGTGTTACATTGTCTGTTGCTGGTTGCAGAATGAGTTTACTGAGAATCAATTGTACCGCCCCTGCAGCGGTCGAACCGCTCGGATCCGGGATTGCCGTGGGTCTCCGGACCCGGGGGCTTGCGGCCACTCGAAAATAAAAGGGGGTTATTTACAGGGGATTAGTGTACGTGACGCCACCCGTGGTTCACTGGTACCACCACTGCCGATGGGAGTACCCGGGGAGATGGAGTGGGGCAGCCAGATGATGTTCCCTTCACGGGTAGGGGAGGCCCCGGGACTCTGGATGGTGGAGGTATAGAGGAGCGTGGTGCAGGCCAGGCGGCAGGCAGGACGCAGGCGGAGCAGCGTACTCACTCAGGCCGTGTGGATGTTGATGCGACCATTAAGTAGACTCTGACCTGATGAAGACAGCAATCAGCTGTTGAAACGTGTAGTGGCCGTTAGAGGGTTCCAAATAAAAGGTTTGCTTTTTTTAAAATCTACTCACCTAGTCCTCCTGCTTCCTAGCGCTCCAATCTGACCGCCACTTTGCTATCCAATTAAGAAGACTCTGACACAGGAGTAAACCAAGTCTCTGGGTGCCGCTGCCACTCGGGGGAGCTCGTCCGGGTATCTGTCCCCGTTGGTATTGCTGGCGGACTGGAGCCTGCCTCCATGAACTAGTGTTTAGACGTTGCCGAGTGACCCCTCGGCCTGAAGCTGTCGGGGTCCCGCTCCCTATGCTTAAATAGAAGATCTGTGCTCTCGATGGCTGACACTTGGGATTTCAGTGGGCCGCATAAGCTGGAAAGCCCTATCCCCCTCGTTGTGTTGATGCCTTTGATCTCTGAACTCTTGGGGAAAGTTCATCAAGAAACTATCCTCCACAGGTGAATTATCAGGTTGCGTGAAGCTACTCCCTGATCTAGGGTCCAGTACCCCGCCGTGCTCGGTACCGGTTCGGTTACTAGATTTTCCGGTGTTGACCATTCTCCAAACTAAGTCTGGGCACCCTTCTCTAATACCGTGCGACTGGGTCTCCGACTCCTCCGGTCTCAGACCACCATCTGCGACCTAGCCAACGTCTCCCAGGGAGCTCCAACTCCCACAGCTCCTCACTCTCTGGGGGCTACTTTTCAACTAAGCCCCTCCCACCAGTTTGCCTGACCCCTAGGCGGGTGGCCCTTTTCCAGCTAGACCACCCACTGGTGTGCCTGACAGGGTGTGGTGTGAGGTGTGGCTAGGATTTGAATGCAGATGGAAGTAATACCAATAGTTAGGATCCCAGAGCCATGGAGGGTGGGTTCTGCACCATAAGGAAAGGAGTGCAGTTCTCTGTGACACCATGATAAGGTCAGGGGCGTCACAGTCAGTGAGCTCTTTCTGAGTTTTCTTAGTTATTATTTATTTTTTTATTTTTTTTTTTAAATAGTTGCTCTTAGCTGATTTAGGACCACATCTTGAGCGTGCACAGAGACTAAGTGGATGTGAAAGCAAAATGGTGCAAATATTTAACATGCACCAAATTGCAAAACTGATTTTTAGCCCCAAATACTTGCATTTCATTAAATGTTTGCAGAACGATAGTGTTCCACAATTTATCTGCGGTCTCCATTTCATGGAAGCATTCGGTAATACGCCTCATCTCTAGGAGCAAATATTACCTTGTTACCATTCTAGCATTATTTAATCATTCTAAATTACCGTAACCCAAATTACAGAAAACATCTGTGTGTGGAATGTACAATCACCGGGGACGGGGTCTCTAATCATGGGAGCTGAGAACATTGCCGTCCAAAAAAACAAATGCTTCCAGAATCCGTCTGACCTTTATTTATAGACCCGTGTACTGTACGGCCTTTGATCATTTATCTGCGGTGCTGTAGATTGCTTGCACATGTTCCAGGTTTGGCAGATAGGATGTTACAGTCTGGATTTTTTTCTTTTTAGATTTTAGTTTATTTTGCTTCATTAGGCTGCAAAACTGCAGAGAAGTTGCAGCATTATCTGGTGAGGAGCGCGGTCATAGGACGGATTCCCTTCAGTGTCTGACACTTTTACTAATAGTTTTTGCTTTTCAGTTTAATGTATGAAATTAATTTAATGGCTGGATGGATGTTCAGAATGTCCAGACATGAGACATGGCGTGACCTTACACAAGGCCTCTCAACTGGTGCAAAATGATTTTCCAGGCAATGTAGAGACACAACAGCCCGATACTAGATATGCAGAGCATTGCACAACCGAGCTGCCACGACTAAAGTCTTCAGACTATGGATGATTATTCCTTATTTATTTTTTCCTGATAGGTAATTTTTAGTAATGAGTGAGCACTACCATGCTCAGGTGCTCGGTACTCGTAACTAGTGATGAGCGGGCACTACCATGCTCAGGTGCTCGGTACTCGTAACTAGTGATGAGCGGGCACTACCATGCTCGGGTGCTCTGTACTTGTAACTAGTGAGGAGTGAGCACTACCATGCTCAGGTGCTCAGTACTTGTAACTAGTGATGAGCGGGCACTACCATGCTCGGGTGCTCAGTACTTGTAACTAGTGATGAGCGGGCACTACCATGCTCGGGTGCTCTGTACTCGTAACTAGTGATGAGCGAGCACTACCATGCTCGGGTGCTCAGTACTTGTAACTAGTGATGAGCGGGCACTACCATGCTCGGGTGCTCAGTACTTGTAACTAGTGATGAGCGGCACTACCATGCTCAGGTGCTCAGTACTGGTAACTAGTGATGAGCGGGCACTACCATGCTCAGGTGCTCAGTACTTGTAACTAGTGATGAGCAGGCACTACCATGCTCAGGTGCTCAGTACTCGTAACTAGTGATGAGAGAGCACTACCATGCTCAGGTGCTCAGTACTCGTAACTAGTGATGAGTGAGCACTACCATGCTCAGGTGCTCAGTACTCGTATCTAGTGATGAGCGAGCACTACCATGCTCGGGTGCTCAGTACTAGTAACTAGTGATGAGCGGGCACTACCATGCTCAGGTGCTCACTACTAGTAACTAGTGATGAGTGAGCACTACTATGCTCAGGTGCTCAGTACTAGTAACTAGTGATGAGCGGGCACTACCATGCTCAGGTGCTCAGTACTCGTAACTAGTGATGAGAGAGCACTACCATGCTCGGGTGCTCAGTACTTGTAACTAGTGATGAGAGGGCACTACCATGCTCGGGTGCTCGGTACTCGTAACTAGTGATGAGCGAGCACTACCATGCTCGGGTGCTCAGTACTCGTAACTAGTGATGAGCGGGCACTACCATGCTTGGGTGCTCTGTACTCGTAACTAGTGATGAGCGAGCACTACCATGCTCAGGTGCTCGGTACTCGTATCTAGTGATGAGCGGGCACTACCATGCTCAGGTGCTCAGTACTCGTAACTAGTGATGAGCGAGCACTACCATGCTCGGGTGCTCAGTATTCGTAACTAGTGATGAGCGAGCACTACCATGCTCAGGTGCTCGGTACTCGTATCTAGTGATGAGCGGGCACTACCATGCTCAGGTGCTCAGTACTCGTAACTAGTGATGAGCGAGCACTACCATGCTCAGGTGCTCAGTATTCGTAACTAGTGATGAGCGAGCACTACCATGCTTGGGTGCTGAGTACTCGTAACTAGTGATGAGGGAGCACTACCATGATCTGGTGCTTGGTACTACTAACGAGCAGTTGGAAGTTCAACTCTAGTACCCAAGTATAATGGAAGTCAAAAGGGAACTCAAGCATTTTTCTGGAAGATCTCGAGTCCGTCACTAACTTCCATTACACTCAGGTACTTCTGTCGAGCCCATCTGAGCATCCAAATGCTCGTTACAACCACCGAACATGGTAGTTCTCGCTCATCACTAGTTACGAGTACCCAGCACCTAAACATGGTAGTGCTCGCTCATGTCGCGGGCGGAGGAGGGGACGCTGCGCTCACCCACTGCTCGGGTCCGGCTGCTGCTGCTGCTGCTCGGTGGCTCGAGCGGTGGGCCGGATCCCGGGGACTCGAGTGGCGTTCCTCGCCCGTGAGTGAAAGGGGGGTGGTTTGGTTTAGGGATATTGTCCGTGACGCCACCCACGGTTGTGGTGAGGTTGTGACACCACCGCTGCTCTGGACGGGGATCCCGGGAGCGATGACAGGGAGCAGCTTGGATGTTGGTTCTCCCCTCCGTGGGTAGGGGGGTCGGTTGTCCCGGGGCCCGGTGAGGGGTAAGGATGGATGGCAGGCGGGTTACGGGGCCTGGTGAGGTGCAGGGTCGCGGGGGCAGCGCTGTGCCGCACGGCACGGTGGTACTCACTCAGCCAATGATGAATGCAAAGTCTCCGGTAAAACAAACGGCTGGATGGACGGGTCCCACAGACAGCTGCGGTGTTTCTCCTCCCGGCAGGTTGATGGTGACTACCTTTCCCTGCACCTGTGTTGTGTTTACAGTTCCAATGGCTTCCCACCGGTAACCCGCTCCCCAGCTTGGATGGATGCTGAGGGAGCCCCTTTTGCCCGCAGGCTCTGGCCCTGGGAACTGTAGCCTTGGCGGTGACTGTGTTTCCCTTTACGGTTTGAGCTGTTGCCTTCAATCGGATCTTGACTGCTGGGAAACCCCGGAGGTTCCTTACGGCGACTCCTAGCCTGGTCGGGGTCCGTAAGCCCTGCCGAATGGTGCTGGCCTCTCTTTGCTCCCCGATCCGGTACCGTCGGGCCACCGCCTGTCCCCGGTCCTTACGGTTCGCTCCAATTGGCCTCTCCTGCAGACGGTCACCACCGTCTGCCAACCATGCTGTATGTGCCCGGGCCACGCACCCGGACACGGTCAGTCTGTTCCTCCACTACCACACTTCACTCCTCTCCAACCTCAAACTCTATCTGATCTGACTCCTTTTCCCGCCTCCAGGACTGTGAACTCCCCGGTGGGCGGGACAAACCGCCTGGCCCACCCCCTGGTGTGGACATCAGCCCCTGGAGGGAGGCAACAAGGATTTTGTTTGACTTTGGTGTGCCTAGCCGGGGTGTGGGGTGTGTTTATGGTAGTACCTGTGACGACCTGGCTTGTCCAGGGCGCCACACTCATTAATAGTTATGAGTACCGAGCATGGTAGTGCCTACTCATCACTAGTTACAAGTACTGAGCACCCGAGCATGGTAGTGTCCGCTCATCACTAGTTACGAGAACTGCGCACCCGAGCATGGTAGTGCCCGCTCATCACTAGTTACGAGTACTGAGCGCCTGAGCATGGTAGTGCTCACTCATCACTGGTTACGAGTACCGAGCACCCGAGCATGGTAGTCGCCGCTCATCACTAGTTACGAGTACCTAGCACCCGAGCATGGTAGTGCCCGCTCATCACTAGTTACGAGTACAGAGCACCTGAGCATGGTAGTGCCCGCTCATCACTAGTTACGAGTACAGAGCACCTGAGCATGGTAGTGCCCGCTCATCACTAGTTACGAGTACCGAGCACCCGAGCATGGTAGTGCCCGCTCATCACTGGTTACGATTACAGAGCACCTGAGCATGGTAGTGCCCGCTCATCACTAGTTACGAGTACCGAGCACCCGAGCATGGTAGTGCCCGCTCATCACTGGTTACGAGTACTGAGCACCTGAGCATGGTAGTGCTCGCTCATCACTAGTTACGAGTACAGAGCACCTGAGCATGGTAGTGCTCGCTCATCACTAGTTACGAGTACAGAGCACCTGAGCATGGTAGTGCCCGCTCATCACTAGTTACGAGTACAGAGCACCTGAGCATGGTAGTGCTCGCTCATCACTAGTTACGAGTACAGAGCACCTGAGCATGGTAGTGCCCGCTCATCACTAGTTACGAGTACAGAGCACCTGAGCATGGTAGTGCCCGCTCATCACTAGTTACGAGTACAGAGCACCTGAGCATGGTAGTGCCCGCTCATCATGAGTACAGAGCACCTGAGCATGGTAGTGCCCGCTCATCACTAGTTACGAGTACCGAGCACCCGAGCATGGTAGTGCCCGCTCATCACTAGTTACGAGTACCGAGCACCCGAGCATGGTAGTGCTCACTCATCACTAGTTACGAGTACAGAGCACCCGAGCATGGTAGTGCTCACTCATCACTAGTTACGAGTACAGAGCACCTGAGCATGGTAGTGCCTGCTCATCACTAGTTACGAGTACAGAGCACCTGAGCATGGTAGTGCCCGCTCATCACTAGTTACGAGTACAGAGCACCCGAGCATGGTAGTGCCCGCTCATCACTAGTTACGAGTACAGAGCACCCGAGCATGGTAGTGCCCGCTCATCACTAGTTACGAGTACTGACCTCCCGAGCATGGTAGTGCCCGCTCATCACTAGTTACGAGTACCGAGCACCTGAGCATGGTAGTCGCCGCTCATCACTAGTTACGTGTACAGAGCACCCGAGCATGGTAGTGCCCGCTCATCACTAGTTACGTGTACAGAGCACCCGAGCATGGTAGTGCCCGCTCATCACTAGTTAAGAGTACCGACCATGGTAGTGCTCACTCGTCACTAGTAATCTTGGGTGGTTATCCAGTGAGACACAACCCCAATATCATGGCATGAATAAAGGTGTATGATATGACCATCCGTACTCTGCAGATATGCTGGTATTAATTGGCGATGAAGGGTAAGATTTAAGATACTTTCTTGGTGCCTGAAACAGGATTTTAAGAATTGTCCCTGTTCCTTACCCTTGACCTCTGAATTTTATAATGATCATTTATCGTTTTAAATACACCTAGCCCGACTAACGTTCCATGCCGGTAATCCAAGGAAAACGTGTCGATTTGTTTCTCTTCACAGAGGCGGCGTGATGATGTGTTTATGCTCCATTGTCACCTCGTTGTGCGTCTTTCTTTTTAGTGGTTCCCATTGTCGACTTTCCCAGATTTTGCAAATTCCTTTTATGCATTTAATCCTTTAATGCACACATTAAATCCGGTAAACTCTGCCGGCTCTAGATGTGTATTTTGAGAGTTACGTTTACACTTTGACGAATGTTTTATCTGGATTGGAAGGAGAAGGAAAAAAAGCGCGTGATCTGGCAAACGCCGTGTGAGCGTCTTCCTAGGGTTGTAACGAGGGGACGGACTGAATGGCGCTAATCATCCAACGTCTTCCAGGGCTGCAGCATCTTCACTCTTGATCCTCCTCAGACTTGGGGCCTACTCAAGACACCAGTGTTTGGTTTCTTATTACCCTCCTTTAATCCTGCTGTCAAATTCTTCGCCTTTCTTTCTGGCAGGCAAAGGCATCCTCGTGGCTTGTTTTTTTTTTTGTTTTTTTTCTGACAGGTTCCTTGGAGCAAGATCAAAGATCTGTCAGATTAATGGCTTCCCTGTTAGTAGTCACTGAACAGACACCAGTATTTTTATTTTTCCTGTTCAAACAATTTAAAAAAATAGGATTTTTTTTTATTTTTTATTAGTTTTTATTTTTGTTTATATTAAAATAAATAAAAAAGGAACTTTCTATCCCCTTTGCCTTTAAAAATATATTTTTTAATTTTTTTTTCCTGGCAGGAGAAGGGTTAGTCCAAATGCGCCTGCCAAGAGTATCAGATAAGAGCGAGTCCTTAGCACTAAAATAGCCGGAATTCCTGAGCATAACTTTGCCATGATGCTGTTTATTTAAGAGCGCTGTGGGTAAGCCAGTTTCCGAATATGGTAAACTGGATTCAGGGTGGAACTCGCAGGCTGCCGCCATCATCCACGGAAAACAACAGGCCACAATTATCCGGAACATTCTTCTCCTTTATTGCTGCTCCCTCCTTGTTCTGCCGCTTCCTGCATTCTGTACGACATGCATTCTGTAGGATGGACTCTCCGCTGCCCGTAACCCACCCGTGTACATGCCCTTGTGACGTGGAATAGCCTAAAAAGTGCTGTACAATATGTATTGGGCAATTGCTTAAATGGTAGTTCCATAAATAAATATTGACTTTCTTTGCAGCTCTGTACAAGCCCTGCATGTGAAATAAAGGGCTTGTCTAGCGTCTCTTATGTCACCACTAGAGGTGCTATTGATGTGGCCACTTGCCAGGTATCTAAAAAAAAAATAGCAATGTAAAGAGGAATGAAAATCCTCCAAAAATTAAAGGGGTGGTTCACTTATATTTTTTATTGTCTAGTTCGATATTATGTTGAGAAACAATATTTTTCTCAAATGCCTTGTATTGGCAATAGTGCCTGTGAGGGATGCTATTGCAGACCGCTGTTGCCCGCTCCGGTGACATCACATCCAGTTCCGCACACGTCACATCCCTGCGGCCGGCTGCAGTCTTCCTGACTCACTGAGCTGTGGGCGGTGTTTCACCGCTCGTCACAGCCCATCTGCTCCCTCCTCCCTCACAGCAGAACGCTGCAAGCAGGAGACGCGCTGTGCTGTGACAGCAGTGAAACACCGCCCATAGCTTAGTGAGTCAGGAAGACTGCAGCCGGCCGCAGGGATGTAACGTGTGCGGAACTTGACGTGACGTCACCGGAGCGGTGTAGCTGCTAGAGATGGGGAGACAGAAGGCACAATAGGGTCTTACCCGGTATATCGTTAGGAATGAAAGCAGAGAGGTACACTCACCTAATCGGGTTGTACAAGTCACAACTCCTTGAAGCGCATGTGAGTGTCCGCGTGGTTCAAGCAGCGGCCCTGTAAATGACGTGGTAAATGTAGATCACAGAGGAAAAACTGGTATATGCCGCGCTAAAAAACCACTGGTGCCAAAATGATGAAGAATTTCCTTGTGTGAAACACCACCCACAGCTCAGTGAGTCAGGAAGACTGCAGCCGGCCGCAGGGATGTGACGTGTGCGGAACTTGACGTGACGTCACCGGAGCGGGGCACAGCACTCTGCAATAGCGTCTCTCAAGGCACTATTGCCAACACAAGGCATTTGAGAGAAATATGGTTTCTCAATATAATATCGAACTAGACAATAAAAAATATGGGTGAACCACCCTTTTAAGCATTTACTTAAAGCAAAGATGGGCAGAAGTTGTAAACCGTCCAGGCCAAAAACTACTACTCTAGCAGGATACGGCTAAGCCCCCACTAGTTGGAGGTATCACAGGTGCAGGAGGAGCAAATCACACACACACTTCCAAAACATGGAGGGGGCGATTGCTAGATGATAAAACTGCACACTGATGGCTTGCATAGAGCTCTGTTCACACATGCAGATGCACAGTCACAAGCCCGCAGCCTATTAGATGACGCCCATACTATTAGATCAGGCGGGCTGCCAAGCCGTACTTGCCAGGTATCGGCAAAAGCGCATGTGACCTATCCTAATAGGACAGGAGCGACACATCTGCCATCAGACCTGGAATGCTGGTGATGGCTGCAGCATCAATTGTGCTGCCCAATAGTCTGAGGATCTGAATAAACCCACATCAAAGGCAGAGACACTACCTTTGATGTACATGTAAGTCAAAGCTACTGAAATAGTTAAAGTGAAATTGTCAACAGGTTTTTGCTATGTAATCAGAGAGCATAATGTATTATCAGATTATCTATGTCACAGTACAGGACTGCTAACTGTAGTTTGGGATAGGATCCCTGTTTTCTCTGTTGTAGATGTAGCAGTGCTCAGAATGCACAGCTGTGTATAACCCCACCCACACTCTTGATTGGCAGCTTCCTGTGTACACTGGGAAATGATAGGCTGGTGGGGGTGGGGTTACACAAATTAACCTGACTTGCTTGCTCATGAGACCAAGTACTCTAGTGATAATCTCCTGCTGATAAAACACTGATTGTGTTGAATTTACAGGACATAGTCTGATAAGTGAAATATCCCCGGAATCAGGGTCTCTGTCCTTACATCATGTTGTACAGTAAAAACCTGTTGACAGATTCCCTTTAAGCACTTCACTTCCTTAGGCGTACATGTACGTCAAAGGTAGTGTCTCCGCCTTTGATGCGGGCTCGCACGCTGAGCCTGCATATTTCCCTGCACATTATGGCTGATTGATTCAGCTGTCATGTGTCTCTTGACAGTCGTGGGTGGATCAGAGCTCTGTCGGCAGCAGTTAACCTGTTAAATCCCACTCTCAATCTTTGACAGTGGGATCGAACACGTATCGACAGGGAGTTAGTCAATCCCCAAAGCCATCGGCAGCCCTGTGTTATTGGAAAAAAAGTTTGTTTTTTTGTGCAAACTTTTTATATACTGTAATTTTTTTATTTATTTTTTTTTATTTTATGAGGATACCAGGAGTGGAAAAAAAAACCCTTTAGAATTGTGCAAAGTCTTACGCTTTGTTGCCTAAGAGTGATGCGATCCAAAATAGTTTACCAGTCCCCTCCAACCATTTCGGGTGCCCGTCACCTCCTATATGGCCTGGTGCCAGGGTGCTCGAGTCTAGGTATGGCTGCGGCATCTTCTGCATAAATACCTTTTATAAATGAAGTCTATTCCGGATATAACAGGGGGGATTATATATGTCAGTGAAATATGCTTTCAAGTTTTATCCTGTATAGGAAGGAAGAACATCCCCCTGCAGTGGTGAAGGAGACAGGTTCCTCGTGTGAAGGTCTTTATATTTATGTGATTGGGTTGTAGCCAACTATGTTCTGAAATACCCAGGATTAAAAGGAATCGGAGACGGTAGCCAGTGATTTGCTTTTTTGGGTCTGGACCTTCTAACAGGCGCTAACCCTCGCACACCCTTACTTACCCAATATGTTATATTTGAATATGATTGATACTAATTCACCATTTGGCGTTTAAGGCTATGTGCGCACAGCGTTTTTGATGCTGCGTTTTTGTGCATTGTTGGCCGCAAAAACGCACCAATAAAAAAAAGCATGCGTTTTTAACGCGTTTCGGTGCGTTTTTGGCTCAGTTTTGCCACTTCGTTTTTCCATTGCATTGCATAGGTGAAAAATGCAGTAAAATGCAGGAAAGAATTGACATGACCATTTTTTTTATTTATTTTTTTTTAAGCTCAAAAACGCAGCTAAAAAAAAAAAAAAGTGTGCGGACAGCAAAAATGAAAAATTCTAGATTTTGCTGGGGAAGCAAAGTCATGGAGTTTTGAGCCCAAAAACGCGCAAAAACGCTCAGTGCGCACATAGCCTATGGCTGCAGAATAGGATCTGTCATGATGGTTTAGAAATCTTTATATCTGTCTTTTACTGGGCTCTTCTCATGTGATTTTTGGCCACAGACCAAATCAACGGAGAACTGAACTTTCATGCGATCATCAGCCAGCCCAGAGAAGTGAGTGCAGCAAAAGACTAATTTAACAGGAGCTCACTGATTGATTCTCGGTTAACTCAGCTAGTAGTAGACAACATAACAGACTTTAGAAGGCAAACGTTGCAAAATTTTTAGTAACCCTCAATTGGAGAAATTATTTTTATGCAAAAATACATGCATTTAAGGCAATAAAATGTCCCTGAAGTTGTCCATATCCTTAGAGGATGTCCGCTATTTGGATAGCATCTACTCTTTCCCCTTGGCACGCGAGCCCTAAAACCAATCAGGTCCCTGCCGTCGGACATCTGAGCAGGATGTGAGCGCAGCGCTGACTTCCTGCTCAAATGTCCAAAGGCGGGGTGAAGGAAGCCACCGCTGATTGGTCACGAGTTTTGCATGTCCTAGTGTCACATGGGCCCCGGGAACTCTGCTTTAGACATTGCTGGAACCACGGCCACAGCGGAGGGGAGTATAGGATTATTTATTTTTACTGGGGCGAATAAGGGGAATGAGTCGGGGTTGTCAAAGTGGTGGACAAACCCTTTAAAATCCAACCTGTCCCAAAAGATTTCCACTGGAGAGCAGAAGTGTCAAAAGATTGAGGTCTACATCATTGGTCTTCAAGCTCTTGGGAAAACTACAATCTCCAAGTCCAGAAAGTTGTAGTTGCACAAAGGCTGGAAAGGAACAAGTCGACACTTTTTGTAAACTTTTTCGATTTTGCCAAAATGTATCTTTCGTTTAGTTTTGACACTGTGATGGATTGTAGCTGGGCTCCGGTATATCTGGTATCAAACCCTCAGGAAGAGAAGAAGAGAACATATCCTTCCAAAGTTGGATTTTCATTCACTTATTCATGTACCAAGAAGGGGGAAAAAAAAGGCTCAGACGTCAAAAAGTATCAATTAGAAATGTTTCTTTGTGTCCCTCTGTTTTCTAGGTCAGTCGATCCTGTTCTGAAATGAAAGAGCGAGGTTTGCAAATCTGCCCACGAATAAATAATCTGAAGTCAGACACATTAACGAGGCGATTGTCTTTGGCCAACACTTTGTGTCATTCATCTCATTGCACAATGACACCATAAAATTCTGCGCTCGTACTTGGCACCGCTAAACCCCGATTGTAACGCGGCCAAATGTTAGCTAAATGGCTTCTTATTGCATTGTAATAATTTGTATCGGAGCCGCGTAAAGCAAATGTTTTGGCCTCAATCAATGAAGGAGGTTATTGAAAAAAAAAAAAAGTCTTCAGCTGTAAAGTCTCCAAGATCTGTATTGAAAGGGAAAGAAGATCTCAAATAAGCAGAGTATTCTGAGAAGGATTAAATTTGTTGTTTTTCTCCACAAAAGGCAGAAAAACTGTATTATACCCTAAATACACAAAGCAATTTATGGTGAATAAACCCTTTTTTGTCAGTGAAATGTCTGCCTTAATTGTAGGGTTTAAAAGGATTTTGTCATCCCTAAAATGATAATTAAACTACTGTACATTTTTGTAAGGGACTTGGCCCCTATAAAATCTGAACCTGTAGTTTTAGATTTGAGTGGTTTATCAGGAAAAAGAAAACAAAAAAACTTTTGTGTGCAAATGATGTGGCTTTGGTGCACCCTTGGCGTGACCAACGGCTCATTTTGATGTTTTGCACTCTTAATTTGCGTACTTTGTCATCTTGATTGGAAGCACTCAAACGAGTGCAGCCTGGACATAGAGGCTTTTCACCACTCACAGTCTCATGTCTACATAAGCATCAAGCAGTGGCCACAGGTAGGAGTCAGCAATGCAAACGCATGCTGATACTATTAGAGTGGCGTTCAGTTGGGTTCCTGCAGTGTCAGCGTGCACTCTTACCTCATGGCTCTGGTTGTCGCTCAGTACTGTACTGTTGACATGAGCCACTGATGAGCGCGCACACTGACACCACAGTTGGGCTTCTGCAGTGTCAGTGTGCACTCTCATCACGGACTCCTGTCTGCGGCAGTCACTCGGTTCTGTATTGTAGACAGGAGCCAGGGATGAGAGCGCATACTGACACTAAGCACAACTGGGCTTCTACAGTGTCAGTGTGCACGCTCATCGCTGGCTCCTGTTTATGGCCGTCACTCGGCACTGTACTGTAGAGAGTGTGTGTGTGTGTGTGTGTGTGTGTGTGTGTGTGTGTGTGTGTGTGTGTGTGTGTGTGTGTGTGTGTGTGTGTGTGTGTGTGTGTGTGTGTGTGTGTGTGTGTGTGCGCGTGCGTGTACTCTCTCATCGCTCCTAAGCATGGCTGAGCTTCTGCATTGTCAGTGTGCACTCTCATCGCTGGCTCCTGTCTGCGGCCGTCACTCGGCACTGTACTGCAGAGTGTGTGTGCTCTCTCATCGCTCCTAAGCATGGCTGAGCTTCTGCATTGTCAGTGTGCACTCTCATCGCTGGCTCCTGTCTGCGGCCGTCACTCGGCACTGTACTGCAGAGTGTGTGTGCTCTCTCATCGCTCCTAAGCATGGCTGAGCTTCTGCATTGTCAGTGTGCACTCTCATCACTGGCTCCTGTCTGCGGCCATCACTCAGTACTGTACTGCAGAGAGTGTGTGTGCACTCTCATCGCTGGCTCCTGTCTGCAGCCATCACTCAGCACTGTACTGCAGACAGTGTCAGTGTGTGCTCTCTCATCGCTCCTAAGCATGGCTGAGCTTCTGCAGTGTCTGTGTACACTCTCATCGCTGGCTCCTGTCTGCGGCCATCACTCAGTACTGTACTGCAGAGAGTGTGTGTGTGCTCTCATCGCTCCTAAGCATGGCTGAGCTTCTGCAGTGTCTGTGTACACTCTCCTCATTGGCTCCTGTCTGCGGCCATCACTCAGTACTGTACTGCAGACAGTGTCAGTGTGTGCTCTCTCATCGCTCCTAAGCATGGCTGAGCTTCTGCATTGTCAGTGTGCACTCTCATCGCTGGCTCCTGTCTGCGGCCATCACTCAGTACTGTACTGCAGAGAGTGTGTGTGCACTCTCATCGCTGGCTCCTGTCTGCGGCCATCACTCAGTACTGTACTGCAGAGTGTGTGTGCTCTCTCATCGCTCCTAAGCATGGCTGAGCTTCTGCATTGTCAGTGTGCACTCTCATCGCTGGCTCCTGTCTGCGGCCGTCACTCGGCACTGTACTGCAGAGTGTGTGTGCTCTCTCATCGCTCCTAAGCATGGCTGAGCTTCTGCATTGTCAGTGTGCACTCTCATCGCTGGCTCCTGTCTGCGGCCGTCACTCGGCACTGTACTGCAGAGTGTGTGTGCTCTCTCATCGCTCCTAAGCATGGCTGAGCTTCTGCAGTGTCAGTGTGCACTCTCATCGCTGGCTCCTGTCTGCGGCCGTCACTCAGTACTGTACTGCAGAGAGTGTGTGTGTGCTCTCATCGCTCCTAAGCATGGCTGAGCTTCTGCAGTGTCTGTGTACACTCTCTTCATTGGCTCCTGTCTGCGGCCATCACTCAGTACTGTACTGCAGAGAGTGTGTGTGTGCTCTCATCGCTCCTAAGCATGTCTGAGCTTCTGCATTGTCAGTGTGCACTCTCATCGCTGGCTCCTGTCTGCGGCCATCACTCAGTACTGTACTGCAGAGTGTGTGTGCTCTCTCATCGCTCCTAAGCATGGCTGAGCTTCTGCATTGTCAGTGTGCACTCTCATCGCTGGCTCCTGTCTGCGGCCATCACTCGGCACTGTACTGCAGATAGTGTCAGTGTGTGCTCTCATCGCTGGCTCCTGTCTGCGGCCATCACTCAGTACTGTACTGCAGATAGTGTCAATGTGTGCTCTCTCATCGCTCCTAAGCATGGCTGAGTTTCTGCATTGTCAGTGTGCACTCTCTTCATTGGCTCCTGTCTGCGGCCATCACTCAGTACTGTACTGCAGAGAGTGTGTGTGTGCTCTCATCGCTCCTAAGCATGGATGGGCTTTTGCAATGTATGTGAAGCAGTTGACTGAATTCAAGCAGCGTTCACTTGAGAGCTGTCAGCCAGGATACAAGAAACTACTAAGTTTGCAAAATAAGGGTACGTCACCTATAAGTTGATATACATTGTTTAATTAGCATCTGGGGGCAATAGATTCCTTTAAAGAGGATCTGTGCACTCTCCTGACATGCAATCTCATTATATAACTTTTTTTTTCCTTTAAAGCTCTCCTTTTGTTTTAACACGCAAAATCGTATAACTAGTTGGACAGGTTTCACACGAGTCACTTTCCCTTACAAGATCAGCACACTCCTCTGCTGCTGCCATCATGATCTGATTGGCTATAGGGTCTTCTATGCACGTCCATTGCTGCTGCCACATGTAGAACTGTTGCATATATAATCATGGGATCAGGAATATGACAGGTCACTGCCTGTTTCAAATTCAATGCGCTCCTCTCCTGCTGCTATCTTTTTTTGTGATCATCTTGGCCACAGAGCGTTCTTTGTTCCTTCATTTCATTGCACTGCACTGTTCACCATTTCCTAAGCCCTATCCAGGCTAATAAAATTATATAAAAATGAACAGGTGACTATTTACGTCAAAATCAGCACACTCCTCTTCTACTGCTATGATTTTTTTTTTCATAAGTAGTGTGGCCACAAAGTGTTGTTTCCATGCCCTTTCACGTCCTAGCACTATACTTGTCATGTGTCCTGTAGCCCTGTTTTAATAATCTTATAAGAAAGGACAGGTCACTGCCTGCGCCAAAGTCAGCACAGTCGTCTTCTACTGCTATGATTTTTTTTCTTTAATCGGTGTAGCTACAGAGTGTTGTTTCCATGTTCCTTCACTTCCTATCACTATTCCTTTCTCTTTGTCCTTTAGCCCTGTCTTAAGAATCTTATAAGGACAGGTCACTGCCTGCGCCAAAGTCAGCACAGTCGTCTTCTACTGCTATGATTTTTTTTCTCATAATAGGTGTAGCTACAGAGTGTAGTTTTTGTTCCTTCACTTCCTAGCACTATACCTGTCATTTGTCCTGTAGCCCTGTCTTAAGAATCTTATAAGGACAGGTCACTG
Organism: Anomaloglossus baeobatrachus; assembly: GCF_048569485.1. Lineage (NCBI taxonomy): Eukaryota > Metazoa > Chordata > Amphibia > Anura > Aromobatidae > Anomaloglossus > Anomaloglossus baeobatrachus. Next base: position 42,350,058 of record NC_134359.1, read on the forward strand.
CCTGCGCCAAAGTCAGCACAGTCTTTTGCCGTTACTTCTAATTTGCTACAAGATCAAGTCCTACATTAAAATGTAGGATATCCTTATGTTATTGACCATCCAAAACCAAGAATCCATCCATGGCAAAATGTTTGTTGCTGGTCCATAACGGATGGGAAGGCTGTACTGTGTCTATAGGGCTAGTTGCCTCCCGCCATTTACGTAGATTGATGCATCACATTAAGTCCGGACACATCCACATCTGCTTTATGAGTAAATTACAGACTTCAGAAAACATGTTTAATTCATTCCCACTTGTAATCTGCTTAAGTAGAACAAATTATGCCTTTTTATTTAGCACAAGGGCATTGCTGAATTAAATATTTCATCGAGCCAGACACATTTTCACGTCTACGCTTTATTGAAACTGGCTTCCCATGAGGACCATATACGAACCGCGCAGAGGAAAAGCCCAAGAATTGTAGCCTCGGGGGCTCCAGGAATCATGGGCCGTCTGCAATATCCAGTGCAATATATGTGTATACAGGCTTGTAATATAAGATGTGGTTTTATGACTACTTAGAATATCCTCTTTGTGTGGTTCAGCTCTTACAGCCGCTGCCGGACGGGGGAAGCTGGAGGTCTGCGAGCTGCTTCTTGACCATGGAGCCATATTGTCCCGGCTAAACAGACGTGGCATCACTCCGCTGTTCTGCGCTGTACGGCAAGGTCACTGGCAGGTAAAGTCCGGAAAACCACTGCATATCTTGTGTGTTCGTCTGCATTAGAAGCTTGGGTACGCTGGATATTAAAGGGGTCTTCTAGTGGCGTCCCATAGCAAAGCTCAAAATGGCTCTCCATTATGGTGCCCCCAGATCAGAAACGCCTGGGCCTTGATGCATCATTTGCAATTTCTCATTTTCTTGTCTTGTGAAATCTACTGATATATTTTGCTCCAAATTTTTCAAAATAAGGCACGCGGTTCATGAATTTGGCGCAAAATGAAAGATGTTCTTTGTGTCTTTAACTGTTTGTTTGTGACTTTTCAGCATCAAAAGTCGAAAAAGCTATAAAAAGTCACTTGTTTGTTTAAAAAAGTGTCAAACTGAAAAACTTGCTCCAGGCAGGGACTGGAGGGAGATGCGCCCAAAAATTACCGTATTTTTCATTTTATACGACACACCCCAAATTTAGAGGACGAATATAGGAAAAAATATTTTTTGTTTATATTGGGGTCTGTCTTATAACCCTAGTGCGCCTTATAATATCTCTAAGGGGGAGCGGCTCAGGAGGGTCACAGGAGGCAGGGTCAGTGAAGGTGTGGGCTTGGAGGAGGGGGTGTCGCGGCTCAGGAGGGTCGGCCTGGACTGCAGGCTCTGGGGTGTCTCAGCAGCAGGCACCATTGATCTACTAGAAAGCTGAGCGCTCCATTGAATTGCCCGCGGTTGACTAGATTGACTTAAAGAAAATGGCCGCAGAGGCGGTGCGTGCGCAGATAGAACTCTGCGACCATTTATTTCCAAGTCCATCGCATCAATCTGCGCATGCGCCGCCTCCGTGGTCATTTTCTTGAAGTCCATCGCGTCAATTTGCACACGGGCTGCCTCCGTGGCCATTTTCTTGAAGCCAATCGCGTCAATTTGCACACGGGCTGCCTCCGTGGCCATTTTCTTGAAGTCCATAGCGTCAACCGCAGGCGATTCAATGGAGCCCTAAGCTCTGTGTCAGATCGGCGCCCACCACATTGCACCCTCCTGAGCCGCTCCACTGCAGTGACACCCCCCCTTCAAGCCCTCAGTCGCCGACCCTGCCTCCTGTGATCCCGCTCCAACACCGACGCCACTCCGGTAAGCCATATCCGGATTAGAAGACGCACCAACAAGAGGTGGTTCTCGGCGGTCACATCCTGCAGCCAGAAATTACTGATGTGACCTGGGTCCTGCGAATTGATTAACACCAACTTTAGTTTTGATCCTTGGGCAAATTTTCATCCTATTGTTTCCTAACAATGCTGAGCTGAGTTTCATCACTTAGGCAAGTTTCCCACATCCGGCTTTTCGCTGGATTGCCGGATTCGGCGCACGCCAGTACAGAGTATACAGTACAACTTCCAGGTCACATGCTCCGGTCACATGACAGCATGTGACCGGAGCTTGTCGCGCTGCCATTGTACTGTATACACTATACTGGAGTGCGCCGAATCCGGCAATCCAGCGAAAAGCCGCCGGATGTTTGAAACTAGCCTTAAAGGGAATCTCACCAGGTTTTTGCTCCCCCCATCTGAGAGCAGCATAATGTAGAGACGAAGACTATGATTCCAGCAATGTGTCACTTACTGAGCGGTTTGCTGTCATAAAATCACAGGGTTTTTTTCTGCTGCAGTTATACAGAGCTCATAAATATGCCGGACTACCTGTCAGCAAACCAAGTAGTCCTGTAATGATAATAAAAAAAAAAAAAAAATAATAATAGTTTTATTCATTTATATTCATGTATATAGCGCTATTAATTCCACAGCGCTTTACATACATTGGCAACACTGTCCCCGTTGGGGCTCACAATCTAAAGTCCCTATCTGTATGTCTTTGGAGTGTGGGAGGAAACCGGAGTGCCCGGAGGAAGCCCACGCAAACACGGGGAGAACATACAAACTCCTTGCAGATGGTGTCCATGGTGGGATTTGAACCCAGGACCCCAGTGCTGCAAGGCTGCAGTGCTAACCACTGAGCCACCATGCTGCCTATGATGCTCACTGCTATTAACCCTAAAACGCACAACCATAGAAACCTAACATAGAAAACAAGTGACCTAGCAGGCCTGCAAAGCCCCAGGTATGCGTTCTAGGGTTAAACAGTGATTTTATCAAAGATACACTAAGCAGCCCAGTAAGTGACACATCACTGGAATCAGGGTCTCTGCCCCTACATTATGCTGCTCTCAGATTAGGTGGCAAAAACCTGGTGACAGATTCCTTTAATAAAAAAGGATATGGGGCCAAAAAAACTAGGCAGCCTGTCCTCTCCCAGCCTCCATTGTATGTACGCCACAATTACAGTATCCTCTATGGTTGTGGACCCGTCTCTGGAAGGATGATCACAGGGTATGAAGCCGTTATACATTTCTTGGAATTTCTCCATTTATGATCAGAAGATTGTATGAGAATTTCTATCCCCCGCTATTCACTTGACATAAAGAATAAATAGTGAGGACGATATAGAGGATTAAGATTATGATGATAGAAGGAAAATCTGAAACGCCAGCATTCTTGGGAGTGGAGGAATTTTATCTTTCCTTTTAGAGAATTTTGCAAGATCCAAAAGGAAACCTGACGACTACTTTTTACCACCAACAAAGAATGAGTCTAAATATCACGATCCTCCTTACTCGAGGCATTTAGTGCTCCTATATACCATGTGCATTTTTTTTAGCTAAACTGTGAAACGCGCGTTGTACAGTCTGACATTGGGGAGCAGAAGATAAAACACGCTTCATATTCACTGATTGACATGAGGATTTAGCCGCCACCGCTGCCGTTTTGGTTAAGTCCATTGATGTCCGCATCCGGTGCAGTCTCATAATAATTTGCTTTGACCTCCATTTTTCTCGTATGAGTTTTATCTGTATTTTTCAATATTAAACCTTGTACCTGCCGGAGTCTGTTCACATGCCCGTATAGTTTTACCGGTCGGCACAAAATCATGAAGACATCCAAGTCACGGATCAAACTAGTCACTGCATGTCCATTGGTTCAGGGGAACAAAAAAATTGTTCTTTGCAGATTGTGTAAAACTCGAAGTCTCCATAACTTTTTACTTTTCAAATCGTAAAAACCTCTGAAAGTAATGAAAAGAACCTAATAAAATAGTTTAAGAAAATCAGATCCAAAATACTAAGGAAACATGTGCCAATGGAGAAAAGTCACTGATGTCTGAATGAGGACTTATCCTGCCGCTTGCGCAGTTTGGCCCCAAAGCCAGAAAAATGTAAAGGACTCTTATGTTCCGGCGCGGGGTCACGCCTTGACGGAGATCAGAAGATGTGGCATACAACATGTGATTAGCATAAAAGGCGAGAAATAGATTGCACAAGTACAAAGGACAAAAGTTATATATTTATTTAACAGAATATCTAGTGCTGAAAGGTAACTGCGGATTGGGTTTCCTTTTAAAATATCAAATTTATAGGCTCAATATAAAAGTAATTCTCGCTTCACATCAGCGGTATTTTCCCGGAACAAATGCGTTTCAGCTCCATTCATTTAGAATGGTATAGCGGCAAGATGCGGTCACATGCGGTCACGTGCAACGCACGTGAGCGCATCTTGCCACGATACCATTGTGAATGAATGGAGCTGAAACGCATTTGTGCCGGATTCGACTTTCCAGCAAAATACTGATGATTTGAGAGCGGTCTAAGGGGTACTTTGCACGCTGCGATATCACTAGCCGATGCTTGCCATGCCGAGCGCGATAGTCCCCACCCCCGCCGTACATGCGATATCTTGTGATAGCTGCCGTAGCGAACATTATCGCTACGGCAGCTTCACATGCACTTACCTGCCCTGCGACGTTGCTCTGGCCGGCGACCTGCGTCCTTCCTAAGGGGGCGGTTCATGCTGCGTCACAGCGACGTCACACGGCAGGCGACCAATAGAAGCGGAGGGGCGGAGATGAGCGGGACTTAAACATCCCGCCCACCTCCTTCCTTCCGCATAGCCGGTGGAGGCAGGTAAGGAGATGTTCCTCGCTCCTGTGGCTTCATACACAGCGATGTGTGCTGCCGCAGGAACGAGGAACAACATCGTACCTGTCACTGCAGCCAAATTATGAAAATGACCGACACTACACAGATCACCGATTTACGACGCTTTTGCGATCGTTTATTGCTGCTTCTAGGCTTTACACGTTGCGACTGGGGCAGAAAATGGCTAGAAGGTTGGAGGAGTGTTTAAACTAGGAATGGGGGGCGAGGGTATTCACTTTATAGAAGGGGAATGTAGTGCAGATAGTGACCAGGGCACAAGTAATGAAATTGGGGGTGGTACGGGGGGAAGGGTTAGGACAGTTAATACAGTAAGCAGGAATACAGGTACAGAGTCATACGTAACGTGCATGTACACTAATGCCCGAAGCCTCACAAATAAGGTGGAGGAATTAGAATTAATATTGTTGGAAGAAAATTATGATATAGTGGGGATATCAGAGACATGGCTGGATGAGAGCTATGACTGGGCTGTTAATTTACAGGGTTATAGCCTATTCAGGAATGACCGTACAAATAAGCGAGGGGGAGGTGTGTGTCTATATGTAAAATCATCCTTAAAACCCATCCTGCGTGACAACATATGTGAGGGTACTGAGAATGTAGAGTCCCTATGGGTGGAGATAAGGGGGGGGAGAATGAATAATAAAATACTGATAGGGGTGTGTTATAAGACGCCGAATATTATGGAAGAGGTAGAGAATCTCCTCATAAAGCAAATTGATAAAGCAGCGAGTCTCGGAGAGGTAATTATTATGGGGGACTTTAACTATCCTGATATAAATTGGGGAACAGAAACTTGCAGTTCCAGCAAAGGAAATAGATTTTTGATAACAATGAAAGATAATTACCTTTCACAAATGGTACAGGACCCCACAAGAGGGGGAGCACTACTAGACCTTGTACTAACCAATAGGCCAGACCGCATATCAAATATACAAGTTGGGGGTTACTTGGGGAATAGTGATCACAAAATAATAAGTTTTCATGTATTCTTTAGTAAGATGTCTAGTAGAGGGGCTACAAGGACACTAAACTTCAGGAAAGCAAATTTTAAACGGTTGAGAGATGATCTTAGTGCAATAAACTGGGATGATGTACTAAGTAATAAAAGTACACAAAGCAAATGGGAGACTTTTATGAGCATCCTGAATAGGGCTTGTGCAGAAAATATACCCTATGGGAACAAACATGCTAGAAATAGGAGGAAACCCCTATGGCTAAATAGAGCTGTAAGGGAAGCAATAAAAGAAAAACAGAAAGCCTTAAAAGAATTAAAGAGGGTAGGTAGTGATGAGGCATTATATAATTATAGAAAATTAAATAAAATATGTAAAAAGCAAATTAAGTTAGCTAAGTTTGAGACAGAGAGACTCATTGCGAGAGAAAGTAAAAATAATCCTAAAATATTCTTTAACTACATAAACAGTAAAAAACTGAAAAGCGATAGTGTTGGCCCCCTTAAAAATAGTCTTGGTGAAATGGTGGAAGGGGATGAGGGTAAAGCCAACCTGCTGAATGACTTTTTTTCTACGGTTTTTATACAAGAAAATGCCATGGCAGATGACATGACCAGTGATACCATAAATTCACACTTGAATATTACCTGCTTAACCCAGCAGGAAGTACGCCGCCGCCTCGAAATCACTAAGGTTGACAAATCTCCGGGCCCGGATGGCATACACCCCAGAGTACTACAGGAATTGAGTTCTGTGATAGATAGACCATTATTTTTAATCTTCTCAGATTCCTTAATAACAGGGTCGGTACCGCAGGACTGGCGCATAGCAAATGTGGTGCCAATATTCAAAAAGGGGACAAAAACTGAGCCGGGAAATTATAGGCCAGTAAGTTTAACCTCTACGGTTGGTAAAATCCTTGAGGGTTTCTTGAGAGATGCTATATTGGAGTATCTCAAGAAAAATAACCTTATGACAGAGTATCAACATGGGTTTATGAGGGATCGATCCTGTCAAACTAATTTGATCAGCTTCTATGAAGAGGTAAGTTCAAGTCTGGACCAGGGAAATGCAGTGGATGTTGTGTATATGGACTTTTCAAAAGCTTTTGATACGGTGCCACACAAAAGGTTGGTACATAAAATGAGAATAATGGGGATAGGGGAAAATATGTGTAACTGGGTTAAAAACTGGCTAAGTGATAGGAAACAAAGGGTGGTTATTAATGGTACGTACTCGGACTGGGTCTCAGTTCATAGTGGGGTACCACAGGGGTCAGTATTGGGCCCACTTCTTTTCAACATATTTATAAATGACCTTGTTGGGGGCATGCGGAGTAGAATTTCAATATTTGCAGATGATACTAAACTCTGCAGGGTAATCAATACAGAGGAGGATAATTTTATATTACAGGGAGATTTATGTAAATTGGAGGATTGGGCTGAGAAGTGGCAATTGAAGTTTAATGTAGATAAATGTAAGGTCATGCACTTGGGTAGAGGAAATAACATTTATGATTATGTACTTAATCGTAGAACACTGGGTAAAACAGACACAGAAAAAGACTTGGGTGTATTGGTGGATGGTAAACTTCACTTTAGTGGACAGTGTCAGGCAGCTGCTGCCAGGGCTAATAAAATAATGGGATGTATTAAAAGAGGTATAAGTGTTCATGAAAAAAATATACTTCTACCTCTGTACAAGTCACTAGTGCGACCGCACGTAGAATACTGTGTACAATTCTGGTCACCGATATATAAGAAGGACATAGCTGAACTGGAGAGGGTGCAGAGAAGAGCCACCAAGATTATTAGAGGAATGGGTGGGCTGCAATACCAAGACAGGTTATTAAACTTGGGGTTATTTAGTTTGGAAAAACGAAGGCTTAGGGGGGATCTAATCACAATGTATAAATATATGAGGGGACAGTACAGAGACCTTTCCAAAGATCTTTTTACACCAAGGCCTGCGACTGGAACACGGGGGCATCCACTACGTCTTGAGGAAAGAAGGTTTAATCATAATCACAGACGAGGATTCTTTACTGTACGAGCAGTGAGACTATGGAACTCTCTGCCACATGATGTTGTAATGAGTGATTCACTACTAACATTTAAGCAGAGCCTGGACGCCTTTCTTGAAAAATGTAATATTACCAGTTATGTATATTAGATTTTATGACAGGGTATTGATCCAGGGAACTAGTCTGATTGCCGGATGTGGAGTCAGGAAGGAAATTTTTTCCCCATTGGAACTTGTTTGCCACATTGGGGTTTTTTTGCCTTCCTCTGGATCAACATGTTAGCCTACAGGTTGAACTAGATGGACTTAGAGTCTCCCTTCAACCTTAAAAACTATGATACTATGACGTCGTTACTGGTGCCGGATGTGCGTCACTTTCGATTTTGACCCCGATGATATTGCAGTAGCGATGTCACAAGGAGCAAAGCACCCCTAAGTTCTTCATTACACCTGACCCAGTTCCACTTCTGGACTTTTGCGCCCCCGTCACTCCTGTAGCCAAACTAGAGACAGTAAGAAAGTCTGATGTGTTTATGTGCGGTAGCATAAAGCCGGACATACCTAATTTTTTTCTAGTGATGTTTCGACCAATGATTTGGTGACCGCCATCTCAGCCGACTCTCCCACACACTTGAGCGCTCGTGTGTCCAAGTGCTCTGAGAGCCACAGACTGACACATTGCCCATCAGCTTACCTCCAGGAAAACAATGCAAGTGGACATGTGCGATTGACAACTGTCACAACCATTGTTGGCAGGCGCCTCCAAACATATCGACGGGTTTGGTCAACATTAGACTGTTGGGAAATGTGGTTAATTCCCTTCTATTTACTTAGTGACTTAAGGGTTTAACCTCCCATCTTTGTTGTGCCTGTGCAGTGATGGCAGAATCTGACGCAGGCACATAATTAGATTCTTTGAATTGGCGCCTGCAGAGATGTGATGGACAAAATGTAAAAATAAACCCTGACCAGTTCCACTGCTGGACTTGTGCACCTCCTCATCACTTTGTACAGAAAAACTGGGATTCTGCACTTAAAAATCCAATTGGGTAACTTGCATGCTTTTTTTTTTTTTTTAATTAACAAGCTCCCATAGAATCCTACAGAGAACTCACTAAAAAAATGTAACATTGCTTTTAAATACACAGTGGCCATTAGTTTTCATTAAATCACATCTGCTTTACTTGAACTGTATACAGCACACAGAGTATTTGGTGCAGAAATTTCTGCACCAAATCTTCGACTCGTGGAAGAAAACACATGGTGTTTTTTTTTACGTGGTTTTGACTCGTTTTCGGTGCTTTTTGATGCGGGGGTTTTTGTTTTTCTTTGCATGTGTTTTTCATGCATTTAGGGTGGCAATACAATGTAAAAATGCTGAAAGAATTGAACATGCTGCAGATTATTTTCTGCACCAAATCTGCATCTTGTGTAAAAAAATAAAAGCTTTTTTAATTATTTTTTACATGGTTTCGACTCGTTTTCGGCGCTTTTTGATGCAGGGGTTTTTTTTTTTTGCATGTGTTTTTCATGCATTTGGGGTGGAAAAACGATGCAAAAATGCAGAAAGAATTTACTTGCTGCAGATTTTCTGCACCAAATCTGCAAGGGAAAAAGTAAGCAACGTGTGCTCAATACTTCAGAATTCTCATTGACTTTGCTGTAATAAGGATATGCACCCACAACACATCAAACACCACATTAAAAAAAAACGCATTGAGTGCACCTAGCCATAATTGCAGCAGCTTTTCTGCACACAAAAAAGCAGAAAAACCTAGGATTTCCTCTGTGGGAACATAAAAAATTGCCCCCTCCCCCCAAAAAAGATAAACACGTCAGATTTTCTATCCATAGCTTTTATGTTGTAAAAGTCGTCATAAGCCGCTAAGTGTGAACATGCCCTATAAAGCCCGTGGATAGGTCAGCTGCATAGTGAGTAAAGGTTAGTCCCAGGAGACTTTCATGACGTATCTGCAGCGCGGCAGTAAATGTCTGTATTAGGACTCTTTAAATAAGGAATTGTATAGAATGGAACAATGCTGGAGAAAGTAACCTTGGTATTGGGCTCCTCCTAGATTTAATGTATTCCGGATCCCTGAATGCTCCACTAAAAAGTGGTCAAATAATATTTAGCACAAGAGGTCTCTGAAAAGACTGTTTTTGTCCCTGGAAGACACAGGCATAGAAATTCTAATGAGATAGTCTGGTCCTTTGTGTCCGTGCAGAGTCGCCTTTGCCTTTTTCCTTTTCTATTTATCCTCTTCTAGTGGAGACAGCTATTCACAACACTTCATACAGTCCCAGGACAATGCACAATGCCGCCATACAACGCCTCCTATATTATACGATGAGATTCTGATCGGGCTCCCAGCCAGGTCACCATAACCATTACCAGCGCTGCAAGGAGCAGCGTGTCATGTTTGGAGCATTTTGTTTCGGTTATATGTAAACTTTTAATTTCCTGCTTTTTATTATAACAATATTTTTACTTGGGAAGATAAATATAAAAAAAATGCGCAGAGGTCACGGAGATGAAATTAAGGAAAATATCCATATTTGGATGAAGCCTGATTCAGTAAACCACAGTTTTAGAAAAACTCTGCCTTATACTATGGAAATTGTGTTGCAGTTCAGCAATCTTTGTAAACTCGCTGCTTGCTGTCATTGAACGCAAACATTCTTGAATCCGTGCAGACAAGATTTTTAACGGCTCGGTACAGTTGTCTCCAGTTCAGCCAAACCTATCTTTGTGATACAGCTTGAACTGAACTTTGCTACAATGTATCCATATGGATAAAATGAATCTTTTTTTTTTTTTTCTTTGTTTGTTCTTTGTGTCTTTTGTTTTTCTTTCTCTTTTTCTTTCTGCCTTTCTTTTCTTCTGCCTTTCTTTTCTTCTGCCTTTCTTTTATTCTGCCTTTCTTTTATTCTGCCTTTCTTTTATTCTGCCTTTCTTTTATTCTGCCTTTCTTTTATTCTGCCTTTCTTTTATTCTGCCTTTCTTTTTCTGCCTTTTTTTCCTGCCTTTCTCTTTCGCTCTCTCTTTCTGCCGCTCTTCTCTCCTCTCTCGTCCCTCTCTTCTCGTCCCTCTCTTCTCGTCCCTCCCTTCTCGTCCCTCCCTTCTCGTCCCTCTCTTCTCGTCCCTCCCTTCTCGTCCCTCCCTTCTCGTCCCTCCCTTCTCGTCCCTCCCTTCTCGTCCCTCCCTTCTCGTCCCTCCCTTCTCGTCCCTCCCTTCTCGTCCCTCCCTTCTCGTCCCTCCCTTCTCGTCCCTCCCTTCTCGTCCCTCCCTTCTCCTCTCTCCCTTCTCCTCTCTCTCTCCCCTCCTCTCTCTCTCCCCTCCTCTCTCTCTCCCCTCCTCTCTCTCTCCCCTCCTCTCTCTCTCCCCTCCTCTCCTCTCTCCCCTCCCTCTCCTCTCTCCCCTCCCTCTCCTCTCTCCCCTCCCTCTCCTCTCTCCCCTCCCTCTCCTCTCTCCCCTCCCTCTCCTCTCTCCCCTCCCTCCCCTCCCTCCCCTCCCTCCCCTCCCTCCCCTTCCTCTCCTCCCTCCCCTCCCTCTCCTCTCCTCTCCTCTCCTCTCCTCTCCTCTTCTCTCCTCTTCTCTCCTCTTCTCTCCTCTTCTCTCCTCTTCTCTCCTCTTCTCTCCTCTTCTCTCCTCTTCTCTCCTCTTCTCTCCTCTTCTCTCCTCTTCTCTCCTCTTCTCTCCTCTTCTCTCCTCTTCTCTCCTCTTCTCTCCTCTTCTCTCCTCTTCTCTCCTCTTCTCTCCTCTTCTCTCCTCTTCTCTCCTCTTCTCTCCTCTTCTCTCCTCTTCTCTCCTCTTCTCTCCTCTTCTCTCCTCTTCTCTCCTCTTCTCTCCTCTTCTCTCCTCTTCTCTCCTCTTCTCTCCTCTTCTCTCCTCTTCTCTCCTCTTCTCTCCTCTTCTCTCCTCTTCTCTCCTCTTCTCTCCTCTTCTCTCCTCTTCTCTCCTCTTCTCTCCTCTTCTCTCCTCTTCTCTCCTCTTCTCTCCTCTTCTCTCCTCTTCTCTCCTCTTCTCTCCTCTTCTCTCCTCTTCTCTCCTCTTCTCTCCTCTTCTCTCCTCTTCTCTCCTCTTCTCTCCTCTTCTCTCCTCTTCTCTCCTCTTCTCTCCTCTTCTCTCCTCTTCTCTCCTCTCCCCTCTCCTCTCCCCTCTCCTCTCCCCTCTCCTCTCCCCTCTCCTCTCCCCTCTCCTCTCCCCTCTCCTCTCCCCTCTCCTCTCCCCTCTCCTCTCCCCTCTCCTCTCCCCTCTCCTCTCCCCTCTCCTCTCCCCTCTCCTCTCCCCTCTCCTCTCCCCTCTCCTCTCCCCTCTCCTCTCCCCTCTCCTCTCCCCTCTCCTCTCCCCTCTCCTCTCCCCTCTCCTCTCCCCTCTCCTCTCCCCTCTCCTCTCCCCTCTCCTCTCTCCTCTCCTCCTGCTCTCCTCTCCTCCTGCTCTCCTCTCCTCCTGCTCTCCTCTCCTCCTGCTCTCCCCTCTCCTCTCCTCTCCTCCTGCTCTCCCCTCTCCTCTCCTCTCCTCCTGCTCTCCCCTCTCCTCTCTCCTCTCCTCTCCCCTCTCCTCTCCCCTCTCCTCTCCTCTCCTCTCCTCCTGCTCTCCTCTCCTCCTGCTCTCCTCTCCTCCTGCTCTCCTCTCCTCCTGCTCTCCTCTCCTCCTGCTCTCCTCTCCTCCTGCTCTCCTCTCCTCCTGCTCTCCCCTCTCCTCTCCTCTCCTCCTGCTCTCCCCTCTCCTCTCCTCTCCTCCTGCTCTCCCCTCTCCTCTCTCCTCTCCCCTCTCCTCTCCCCTCTCCTCTCCCCTCTCCTCTCCCCTCTCCTCTCCTCTCCTCTCCTCCTGCTCTCCTCTCCTCCTGCTCTCCTCTCCTCCTGCTCTCCCCTCTCCTCTCCTCTCCTCCTGCTCTCCCCTCTCCTCTCCTCTCCTCCTGCTCTCCCCTCTCCTCTCCTCTCCTCTCCTCCTGCTCTCCTCTCCTCTCCTCCTGCTCTCCTCTCCTCTCCTCCTGCTCTCTTCTCTCCGCTGCGAATCATTTTGTACAAACCTATCACCCTCCTATCCTAAACACAGAGAAGAGCGGGAGAGCGGAGACCCAAGTCAAGTGTTTTGGAGAGCTTACAAAATGGACAATAGACATCAGGGGAAGGAAGGAAATTAGTGCAGGATAGAAGCTGTGCTGATAGGAGCAAGAGAAGACTGCAGCACCCTGGAGACACACAGACCTTACATCCAGCCTGTATTACTGGGAGAGACACTCCCACCAGAGAAGAACTTGAAACTTAGATTACACTGCAAAATACATATCGGGGGTCTGAAAATGAATGAAGATTGCAAACTGAAACTTACTGTAAACAAAAAAATATCCATTTGCTGTCAGCAAGCAAAGGTATTAAAAAACCCCCACTGTAAATGATGAATCTGTGCCATTGTTCAAATTCTTGGTATTTTAAGGGTTTTTTTTTTGTTTTTTTTTTTGGTTTTGCAATATCCGCTAATGATTTTTGTGCCACATTTTTCCCAGTGCTGCACTTGGTTCCTGAATATGGCGCAAAATCAAAAATGCTATTTTTGTTTTCGTCTTTTAACCAACTTTTTCCACTTTTTAGTCAAAAAAGTTGCAAAATCCTTCAAAATGCCACACTAGCCTTCAAGTGTGTCAAAATAAAGGTCTAAAAATGTACATTACATGGAGCATGTAAGGTCGTAGTTGAGTCGGATGCACAGGTAGAACTTTTTCTCTTGCCTCCTTTGGTGATATAGTATGGAGGGGGTTAACTTTTTCATATGCAGATGTAAACCTGTTCTCTGTGTATGTGGAGCCATGTAATCCTCCTGGGGTTCCTAGATTTGTTGTTTGCGCCGTTCCTAGGATTCTGTATCCTATCGGGAATTCTTGTGTAATCATAATCACATGCATATAACACATCCTGGCGGTATAATAGGCATTGTGGCATATACATATATCACATCCTGGCGGTATAATACAATATCGGCACTTTTTCCTGTAGTTCTCTGCACTTTTCTGAATTTTTTTTTTTCTATTTCTTCCTCGTTCTCCGCAGGTTGCCAGGCTTCTCATGCAGCACGGCTGTGATGTGAATCTGTGTGACAAGCAAGGCAGGACCCCTCTCATGGTCGCTGCGTGTGAGGGGCATTGTGGTACCGTGGAGTTCCTTCTGTCAGAGGGTGAGAAAATGTCTTCTCTGTAAAGAAATAGCAAGCAAAAGCACAATGCCATAAAATCCCAAGTCAATCGCAGTGTTGGGATCTGGAGCAGGAGAAGTGTCAGGATGGGAAAAAAAATGTATATTATAACATGTAGCATGGGGTCGGGTACTTTATGACTTCAACAATGCTGCTTTAGGATGTTAGAAATAATTGTTATTCACTGTAGAAGCTAATTTACTTGTATTAACCCTTTTATTTTCACTAGACAGTGTCAACACTGCCACCTTCTGGTAATGTGTTGGCATTGCACCCTGTCTAAGGAAATATATTCTCATGAGTAGGGATGAGTAAACCTGAACTGTACTCTTAACATTGACTTCTCATTTTTGATTACCAGTGCAGGTAAAATGGACAGCTGAGGGCTGGTATTATCAGGCTGAGAAGGTCCATGGTTATTTGGTTCTCACCAGCCTAAAAATAGCAGCCCACAGTTGTCCCAGAAGTGGCACATCCATTAGATACTCCATTTCCCTTTCTTCCAGATTGCCCTGGTGTGATGGCAATCGGAGTAATGGTTTTTGAGGGTAATGTCAGCAGACATCAGGCCCAGTGGTTAGTAATGGAGAGGTGTCTGTCAGTTTATTTTAATAAAGACTCCCCCCACACTTCCTCGTTCACCAATTTATTAATTAGGAAAAAATCCTCAACATTCCGACGTAATCCAATGGTGTAATGTTCCATGACTGCTTTCGAACCCTATGGCATTTCATTCTGAAAACATTCTCAGAACAAGGCTCTATAGGTCAAGCTCTTAAGAAATTCCGTGACTACCGCTGACCGCAAGTGACCGATGGATCCTCGTTCTGAAAATGTTCTCAGAATGAAACGCCATAGGGTTCAATAGACGTCGTGGAACATTACACCATTGTATTTACATTGGAACTTCGGGGATTTTTTTTTTTTAAATTTGCGAACTATAAAATGTGGGGCAGTCTTTATTTAAATAAACTGTGTGTGGTTTTTTTTTTTGTTTACAATTATCAGGTTGGTAATGGGGGTGTCTGATAGATGCCTTTCCATTACTAACCCCTGAGCTTGATACCAGCTGACAATTCACAGCTGACATCAACCCCCTACACCATTACCCCAATTGCCACCGCACCACGGTGATGGGAAGAGCTGGGTAAAGTGCCAGAATGTCACATCTAATGGTTAACACCAATTCTGGGGGGCTGTGGGCTGCTTTTTTTTAGGCTGGCATTGCCAAATAACCTTGGACTTTCTCAGCCTGATAATACCAGTCCACAGCTGTCTGCTTTACCTTGCCTGGTTATCAAAAATAGGAGAAACCTCACGTCGCTTCCCTACCCCCATGCACAGTTGTTTGCTGGGCAACTGTCCTACTCTTACCCCCATCTTGGTTCTTTTTGCAGCCCCCTAGACCATTATACTGCACAAAAGTTCAGGTTCCCATTGACTTCTAAGGAATTTGGGGTCTGGGTACTGATTCAAACTTTTAAAGATTGGCGAAACCTGGACATCCATGGGTGGTCTTATCCCTACTCATCAAGGCATAGATTTTGACATTTTGCTTTTTTGTTTTTCTCTTATAGTCTGGAAAATATTATAGTTTACTCAAATTAAATGATCAGCACCAAAAATCTCAGAAACCAATAAGTGCAGATAATAAGTTACTATCTTCTAGTAGATGGTGGGAATGCAGATTATGAAATCCAAATATTTTCCAAATATATACTTCAAAAATATAAAATGTTTATCAAATATTTTCAATTATAAATATTTTCTAAATTGGATATATAGATTTTCTGCTGAAAGTAATTACCGTATTTTTCGGACTATAAGACGCACCGGACTATAAGACGCACCCTGGTTTTAGAGGAGGAAAATAAAACTTTAAGCAAAAAATGTGGTCATGACACACTGTTATGGGGCGAGGATCTGCTGCTGACACTGTTATGGGGGTAATGTCCCCAAATTCTCTACTAAGGTACCCCATCCTGGTAATGATCCTCCTGCCTTGTATATGATCCTGCTATAAACCCCCATCCTGCTCCTATACCAGCATCCTGCTCATATTCCCCCATCCTGCTCATATACTCCCATCCTGTTCATATACCCCATCCTGCTCATATACCCCGATCCTATTGATATACCCCCATCCTATTGGTATACCCCCCATCCATCCTGCTCATATTCCCCCATCCATCCTGTTCATATACTCCCATCTTGTTCATATACCCCCATCCTGTTCCTATACCCCCATCCTGCCTGCTCATATACTCCCATCCTGTTCCTATACCCCCATCCTGCCTGCTCATATACCCCCATCCTGTTTATATACCCCCATCCTGTTCATATACCCCCATCCTGTTCATATACCCCCATCCTGTTCATATACCCCCATCCTGTTCATATACCCCCATCCTGTTCATATACCCCATCTTGCCTGCTCATATACTACCATCCTGTTCATATACCCCCATCCTGCTCATATACTCCCATCCTGTTCATATACCCCCATCCTGTTCATATACCCCCATCCTGCCTGCTCATATACTCCCATCCTGTTCATATACCCCCATCCTGTTCATATACTCCCATCCTGTTCATATACCCCCCATCCTGTTCACATACCCCCCATCCTGTTCATATACCCCCCATCCTGTTCACATACCCCCCATCCTGTTCATATACCCCCATCCTGCCTGCTCATATACTCGCATCCTGCTATATGCCCCCATCGTGCTCATATACCATCCTGGTATATGGCCTGTATCCTATAGCACAGAGAAAAAAACAAACGTTTATACTCACCTTTTCCTCACTCCCTCCAGCACCGATCATCTTCCTCTGCGCCACTGACCTGTGTGTGTGGAGCCGTTCCCCTGCTGCATCACGATGTCTTCCTGTCTGTGCCGATCAGCTGACCAGCACAGATCAGCTGACCGGCACAGACAGGAAGACATCGCGTGCTGTGGGGGAACGGCTCCACACAAGGGGACAGGTGAGTGTACTGATTCACTGCACCCCGCGCTGGTAATGACGCGCTGGGGGCAGTGAATACAGCCGCACATGATCCCTCCAGGCTGTAATTGCCAGGGGTGATCATGCGGCCGGCTCTTTGCTATGCGCGCGTCCCCGCTCGTCCTCCCGCCCACCTGTCAGTGCCGGCTTCAGCGCTGAGAAATGGGCGGGAGGATGGGCGTGCATATGTAATGAGCGGGCCCACGTGGTCACGGCAGGCGCTGCTGCTGCCTGCTCGTGCCCCCGATGACCCGCAGCACCCTCATTCCCAGCCGCAGCCCTATAGTCAGACCATAAGACGCACCCCCAACTTTCCCCCAACATTTGGGGGAAAAAAAAGTGCGTCTTATGGTCCGAAAAATACGGGTAATGCAAAATGTACATATGATACAACTAGAAGGATCTGTGCATAAGACGTGTGGTAGTGGCGAGGAGATGCTTATGCTAAAATTTTCGCACTCCATTCATTGCCTTTAGGACTGTGGGAGAAAGTTGAGCGCGTCTTTCCTCTATTTCCAGCAGTCCTATAGACAGTGAATGTAACGGAGGTTGAGCATACGCATCTCCGTGCTTCTGTAGAGCCTCTTTTTTGGGATCCCATTGGTAGGTATGAGAGGGATATTGGATAATGTGCAATTCATGAAAGAACATATGGAAGTTGTGTGGCAGCCATAATAATTGCGGGTGGCACGGTGGCTCAGTGGTTAGCACTGCAGTTTTGCAGCACTGGGTTCGAATCCCACCAAGGAGACACCATCTGCAAGGAGTTTGTATGTTCTCCCCGTGTTTGCGTGGGTTTCCTCCGGGATCTCCAGTTTACTTCCACACTCCTAACATACAGATAAGGAATTTAGATTGTGAGCCCCAATGGGGACCGTTTTCCTGATGTATGTAAAGCACAGCGTAATATGTTAGTCCTGTATAAAAAAAAATAAATAAAGATTTAATTGCATGTCCTCATTTTTAGTTAAGAGGCTGAATATATTTGCCATGAAATGTAAAAAAAAATACCCTGTGCTACTTAAAGGGAGTCTTGGTGCCCCAGTTCAATGGCCAGGCCGTTCCGTGCACCTTCCCACATACTTGTTTTCCATCTGTTTCTGCCCTCTTCTTACTCTTGTAAAGTCAGAGCTGTCAATCAAGGAAGGTGGAGATAGAAAAAACAAATGGGAAGGAGCCCTGAACTTCTTGGCCACACCAAGGGTGCACTGAGCGCATGTGCTTGGTTTGAACAGTCATTTTGTGCAGACACTCCATTTTTAAACCTCTACATGGTAGTAGGATGACTTTCCCGATGTTTTCTCTCCAGGGGCGGACATTGCCGCACTGGACAAAGAAGGCTTGACGGCTCTCAGCTGGGCTTGCCTAAAGGGCCACAAAGCCGTTGTCCAATGCTTGGTAGAAAGGGGCTCCACCATTGACCAGATGGACAGAAATGGCCGCACACCGCTGGATTTGGCTGCTTTCTACGGAGATGCCGAGATTGTAAGTGAATGGCTAAATATTTCCATAACACAGATGTGTTGAAAGATCCTTTATGATAGATTAGTGTTCACCCCAGTTCTATAAAGATGGATCCCGCTACTGAAAATCATAAGTAATCCTATAGTTCCATACTGCGCGGACGCCAGGCCTCCGCATTCCTGCTCTTATAGCTGCGGCGGTACCGGGAATACATGCCATGCATTTTGAAGAGGAATGCCCCTTATGTACTTGTGCTGGGGGATGAGCTCATCTTTTGTTACCCGTGATAGCGGTTTTATCTGTGGGAGCTGCAGATATTGTGCAGAAGGCTGCATTCCCGTCCTGACATCGCACACACGTCTGCAGGTTCGGAGAGTGCGCCCTCCCTCACATATGCACCGAGAAGAGTGATAAGAAAGTGGAATTTCCTGCAACGTTTGATAAATGTGTGATATTTTACGTTTTGTTGATTGCATATGACGGATGGAGGGTTTTGATTCTTTTATTGTATGCCAACATATGAGAAACATGGAAAAGTTCTGGGAAGGGATGATTCATGTGACCCGTCACCTCGCTCCTGGCTGCTGCACATTAGGAGGGTCCGAGAGCATGCTTCCACTGCTGTGTAATCTTATAGGTGTATGATTGATAGCAGTACCCAAGCTTAAAGGGGGGATCCAGCTGAAATGAACCTAAAAACATGATATTGGTGGTGACCATAAGCCCTGATCTCTAAATCAATAGGGTTACATGGTAACATAGTTTCTAAGGCTGAAGGAAGACCTTATGTCCATCTAGTTCAGCCTATGTTTAGACCTTATGTCCATCTAGTTCAGCCTATGTTTAGACCTTATGTCCCTCTAGTTCAGCCTATGTTTAGACCTTATGTCCCTCTAGTTCAGCCTATGTTTAGTGCCGCTGTTCTGCAGTGTTGAACCTGTGGAAGGCAAAAATCCAGAGTAGAAGCCAATTTTCCCCATAGAGAAAAAAATTATTTCCCGACTCCTAAGCTGGGTCACCTATGTACCTATAATATTATGTTATTCATACCCTTCTATACTGTTACTAATAAGAAAAGCATCCATTCCTCTCTTAAATTCATTCCGTGAGTTGGCCATCACCACTTCCTCAGGAAGAGAGTTCCAGAGCCTCACTGCTCTTACCGTGAAGAACCCACTTCTATGCTGGTGCAGAAATGTTCCCTCCTCCAAATGGAGAGCATGCCCCCTTGTTCTTGTCACAATCCTTGGTACAAACAGATCATGGGAGAGATCTCTGTATGGCCCTCTGATATATTTGTACATATTTATTAGGTCTCCCCTAATTCTTCTCTTTTCTAGGTAAATAGACCTAATTTTGATAACCTTTCTGGGTATTGTAATGCACCCACTCCATGTATTATTTTAGTTGCCCACCTCTGAACCCTTTCAAGTTCAGGAATGTCTTTCCAGAGCACCGGCGCCCAAAATTGCACACAATACTCCGTGTGGTTCTGTGTTATAAGGATGGGCAAATCTCAAGTAAAAAAAAATAAATGATGCAACTTTGCAAATATTTATGTAAAAATCATTTTGTCTGCAGCTCTTATGCAGAGTTATGAGTCTCCATGGTAACAGACTACAAACAAACCCTGTGTAGTTGTATCATGTCTTGCCTATCCCTGGCTGCTGTTTGCTTTAAAAACAAACTGTGCTTTACTCAACCTCCCCAGGTCCAGTGCGCCAAGTCTGTAGCTGCTGCAGGTTAACAGCACTGCAGCCAATCGGTGAGCTCAGCCGTTCAGCTCAATTTGACAGCATGAGCCGCTGAGCTCACAGATTGTCTGCAGCGGTGTGACGTCAGCATTGCTGACCATAACAAACACTGTGAGCAGCGGAGGAAAGTCTGTGTTGGACCCAGGAGGGTGAGAAGACGATAATTTGCTATATTACTAACTGCAGCTGGAGACACCGAAAACTCCTTAAGCCTACTGAATACATAATAGTTCAAATTAGGGAACAAATTACGTAGAATTTATAGCAATAGGATAATAATTTTTTATATAGCGTCAGCATATTCCGTAGCCCTTTACAATCATAGGATTTATTTTTTCTTTCAAATTTGCTTAATTTTCTATTTTACATGCCTAAAATAAGATTACATCTGATATCTGGCGGATTTCTACACATTTTATTATTTTGCCCCATTTTCTGATCATGCCCCTTTGGAACTATTTGTAGATCTGATGCTCTTTACGTGAAGGTCATTGAGCCGGTTAATATCCTTTTTGCAGTAATGTGATATGACGTTTGTCGGGTTCTTCTTGCTCTTTGCTTACAGTCTTCTTTGTGTTATCGATCTGTTTAGGTGCAGTATCTGGTGGATAATGGAGCGATGATTGAACATGTGGACTACAGCGGGATGAGACCTTTGGATCGAGCCATCGGCTGTCGAAATACAGCAGTCGTTGTGACTCTGCTCAGAAAAGGAGCCAAATTAGGTGACGATTTTAATGCAACTGATACATATTATCTAAGAATCGGTGTCTGATAGGAGCGGCCAGTTGATCATCATAATTGATGAATGTGGCATATGAAAGGATTTCCCAGTAGACCCCCATTAGGCATTTTTATATCTTAGTAGTGGGGGAAGTCACTTTTTCAGGATTTTAATCAATGGCCTGATGCAGAGAGTGAACATACACATTATTTAATACGATTTGTGTAATACCTCATTTTTCCTAGTGGTGGCGCTGCAGGGGATTTTAACAAATGCCCCATAGATTGCAGCCGATCACCCCCTGCATTCAACTCATTCAGGGGGTTCTTCTAATATAAAGGGATTGTAAAAAGCAGAAAACTCCTATTAGAGGAATTACCCACTGTCTGAGCAAAGGGCAGGTGACCACCTTTGGTGTCAATTGAGCGGCGTTTCCGTTTCCTAAAGGGGTTTTCCTGGATTTTGCAAGAATTAAGAGATCACTATGTATAATCTTTATTGCATTAAGTCACAACAAATAAGGCAAAGTAAAATAGTCAAATAAAAAATAGAAAGGAAAGAAAAAAAAACAAACAACAAACAATAGAGAGATATTATCACAAAAATCAGCACGACATGAATAACCCGTCCATAAACCTATTTTGATTCGTAAATTAGTTTCCTTAAGCATTACATCAAACATATCCTATCCTTCAGAGATCACTACAAAGTAAAGAAATAGGCATTACTTTCACCAGTCCAGTCCAACAGGAGGGATGAAATCCCACCCAGTCGGCCATGTTATTGCTGCGGCCACTGATTGCGTGGTCCTGCTACATTTGTCAGTCAGTACAGCATTGAGTAATGATGGCGTACACACATTATCATACATCCTCCTTGTATTCAGCACCAGAAATAAACACAAAGGATAAGTGGAAATGGTCCTGAGTGATATAACTGCTCGGCGACCTCTTCTTGCTAATGCTCGTTAATGGTCCGGCTTCCTGACACGGTCTATAGCCGGTGATGAGCGACACGTGCGTAGTCCCATTATACTCCATGTCTGTAGATCATAAGCTCGTAGGGCCGCAATCACTCAGACCGCCTGACGTGAAGCCACATTTTGAGGAAGCTGATGTCATTTCCTTCTCGGCTTCCTTATTGTATTAGGGACATCTGTCGTATCCTTCCATAGTCACATCAGTGCCCTCCTAACCTCCATGGGAAGCTCTATGTAGTCAGGTCAGATGATGGATCTGGGTTTATGTAATGTGCAACTGTCACAGCCGCTGTTTTATGGATGAAGCGACCATCATATATTTCTATAGCACCTGCACCCTCCACCTTGCAGGACCTTGGTGCTGGATCTTGGCCTTATCCGGTCACATATTTGAGAACTATCAGCTGGACATTTGGTTGGCAGACGGCCTCTCGCCAGACTTCCCCTTACTCATAAGTTCAAGGCCAAGTGTTAGGCTATGTGCGCACTAGAAAAGTGATTTTTCGCAAGAAAATTTCTTGAGAAACTTCTGGGAGTTGAAGATTTCCGCACCTGCGGAAAAAACGCATGCGGATTTGCCGCAGATTTACCACAGGTTGGTCCCTGCGGTTTTGCAATAAATAATATAGATAATCGATAGACAGATAATGGATAGAGGGAAAGATGGATAGATGAATAGATAGATAGATGGATAGATAGATGAGAAAGACCTATATAATGTCCCACCCCCCTGCATATTCTAAGCTGGCACCCTTTAGTGACTTTCATGTGGCACTAAAGGGTGCTTAGCCTTGTATTTAGCCATAAAATAAATAAATAATTAAAAAAAAAACCGACGTGAGGTCCCCCCATCTTTTGTAGCCAGCTAGGGAAAAGCAGACGGCTGCAGCCTGCAAACCACAGCTGGCAGCTTCACCTTGGCTGGTAATCCAAAATAGAGTGCACCCCACGCTGTTATTTTACATTAAATAAATAATTTAAAACAAAAAACGTGGGGTCCCCCCCAAATTGCATCACCAGCCAAGGTAAAGCGGACAGCTGTGGTCTGGTATTCTCAGACTAGGGAGGTCCACTGTTATTGGACACTCCCCAGACTAAAAATAGCAGGCCGCAGCCGCCCCAGAAGTGGCGCATCCATTAGACGTGCCAATCCTGGCGCTTCGCCCCAACTCATCCCGTTGCCCTGGTGCGTTGGCAAACGAGGTAATATATGGGGTTGATGCCAGATGTGTAATGTCACCTGGCATCAAGCCCTGGGGTTGGTGAGGTCAGGCGTCTATCAAATACCCGACATCACCAACCCAGTCAGTAAGAAATAAAAAATAGACAACAAAAAAAGTTTTATTTAAAAAAACACTCCCCAAAACATTCCCTCTTAAACCAATTTATTGAGAAGAACAATCAATTCCACGTCCGGCGTAATCCAATAAGGGGGTGGGGGGGGCACGGCGATCCATACCATAGTCGCTGTCCCAGTCAATGAAGAACAGAATGTTCCCCATTGGCTGGGAGAGCAATGCAGTGACCTGAGCTAACATCAATAGCCCAGGTCACTGCAGGGGATGCCGAGCGCTGCCATCAGGAGCATAGATGAAATCATTACCTGCTGTGATCATCTCCTGTACTGCTCACGTCAGCGTTGTCACTGACTTCTATGCCCGCCGCGTTGTCAGAAGTTTCGCGAGAGCCCGTGTCGTCACCACTAGTGACAGTCTCAGGCCGCCCGCGAGACGGGCATAGACAGCAGTGACAGCGGTGACATCAGGAGATCGTCACAGCAGGTAATGATCTCACCTCTTGACAGCAGCGATAGTCATCCCCGCGGCTGCCAGCACTGCAGGGTGTCAGTGTCTGCCTGCGCTGCTGCGTGACAAGCTGCTGATACTGCGGGCAGACACTGATACCCTGCAGTGCAGTGTCAGTGTCTGCCTGCGCTGCTGCGTGACAAGCTGCTGATACTGCGGGCACACACTGACACTGCAGGGTGACAAGCTGCTGACACTGCGGGCAGACACTGACACACTGCAGTGCAGGCAGCCGCGAGGCTGGAGCGGGACACAGACTGCACGGGCACCTGGAGGTCGCACGGAAGTGCTTCTGTGCGGCGTCCAGGGAGTGTGACGTCTGTGTTTACTCTGCTCCGCTTCCTCTTCCTGGCATAATGACATCGCTTCCTGCAAAACCGCAGGCAGCGATGAGCATTACCGCAGGTAAATCGCGGCTATACTGGGGGTATACCGCACATCATTTGCTACCTGCGGTATACCCCCGGAATTTCGCGATTACATTACAGTGAATGGAGTGAAATATCGGGGGTATTCCGCAGGTACCTGCGGAAAATAATGGACATGCTCATTTTCTCTAGAAAGTTTCTCGATAAAATTTTCTCAAGGAAATTTCTTGGGAAAAATCCGCAGTGTGCGCACAACTATTTTTTTTTCTTATAGGATTTGCTGGGAAATGTCTGCACAAAGATTGCAGACATTTCTCAAGAAATTTCCGCAGCAAATCATCGGGTAAATCCGCGGGCAAAACGGCCTAGTGCGCACAGAGCCTTAATGAGTTTTCAATGCAGAAAAAGCATAAAGTTCCTGCCGGACTCCTCCATTTGCAGCTTACTTCCTCTGTTCCAATAAGCCCCCCCGTATAGTCTAGATCGCTGTCGGCCAATTGCTGATCTGTGCGATGGTTCGGCTGGCCGACATCTCTGCGTCTCTCCCATATACTGGAGCGCTCATTTGGCCAAAGGGCTCCTGTGTCCTTCCATCAGGAAGTCAGACATATCTAGCGACTGCTTATGTCTTACAGAAAAGGATAGGCAATCTGAAATTGGACATGCCAATTCCTTCTCATCTGTCGCTTCCCCCCAATACACATAAGGGTATCAGTCGCTGTTAGTTTAATGTGCAGGGGGGCCTCAGCGGATGGATCCTAGGTACCCGCGTAGAGGCAGTGCCAGGTGCCTAAGTACTGACTTTTGACATTTTTTGCTTTACCTATATTATTAATTCCTTATTTTATTTTTTCCTCCTTTCTATAGGAAATGCCGCATGGGCAATGGCGACTTCCAAGCCAGACATCCTAATCATTCTCCTACAGAAGTTAATGGATGAAGGCAATATATTGTACAGAGTAGGTTGTCAGTTAAATTGTCATATATTGTTAAAATGGGATTGTGTGATTTCTTTATTTATTTATTATTATTATTATTAATAATATTTTTTATTATATTTTAAATTATTATTTTTGTTATATTGGTTTTATTATTTTTATTATATTTTTACTTATTATTTTATTATATTATTTTGTATATTTTAATTATTTTATTTGAATATTATTTTTATTATATTATATTATTTTTTTATATTTTATATTAATTATATTTGTTTCATTATTTTTTATTATATTTTTATGTATTATTATTTTAATTTTTTTTTTTTTTTAATTCTTTATTTTAAAGACCGACACGAGAACATACAAAATAACCACTGTTCCACAAAGAGCAGAAAAACAGATTTCAGATATTTAACAATGACATATATCCCACCCTTCCGCTCTCCTGTACATATCTAATAACTGCAACTGCTCGAGTCAGTCCCATTTTAACCCTTTTATGAACCAACCCAACATGGGTAGAATACAGAACATAGAAAGAGAGGGCAAAGCCCGAAAAGAATTTAGAACCAGGATAAGAGAAAAAGGTAGAGAGAGATTAAAGGGGAGGGGAGAGTAGGAGAAGATAGTGGGCAGAGAGGTGAGAGAAAGGGAAAGCGAGAAAAGAGGAGAAGAGGAGAAGAGAGAGGAGAAAAAAAAAAAAAAAAAAAAAAAAGGGGGGGGGGGGGGAGGGAATGCTCCACCAGAGCCTCACAGCAGCCGTGGAGGAGCGAGTAATCTGGCGTAATCCGCCGAGTAAGTGAACTCCAACCATGGGAGCCAGGTCCTGCGAAAACCTTCCTGACTGTCATTGAGAGAGGATGTCAGGTCCTCCATGTGCCTTAGGTCATTAACCCTTGCAACCCACTGTGCCAGTGTAGGGGGGGTAGTAGACTTCCAGCCAAGCGGGATACAAGACCTGGCGGCCATTACCATAAACCTAAGCAAAGAGCGCTTGTATCTATGAGCCGGGAGTTCCGAAAGCTGTAAGATATACAGTTCCGGACCCAATGTCTCAGCCGTGCCGGTCACCAGTCTAGTTACCTCCCTCACTCCTGACCAAAACCGTTGCAAAGAAGGGCAAGACCAAAAGATGTGCACGTAGTCACCCTCCCCCGAACCACACCTCCAGCAAACGGGATCGACTGAGGGGAATATCCTATGAAGCCTGGTCGGGACTCTATACCACCTGGTCAGTAGTTTGAAGTTGGCCTCCAACATTCTGGAACTGACCGAGGTTTTATGTGCCAACATTAGGACGTTGTTTCGCTGCGTGTCTGACAAGGTCGTCCCAAGGTCCCTTTCCCACTGCCGCAAATAAACCGGGGTGGGCAAATCTCCCGGGTCTGATAGCAGATTGTATGCCAGGGAAAGTGAGTGCCGCAGGGCCCCCTCTCCCAAGCACAATTTTTCGAATCTAGTGAGAGGCCCAGCATACCGGGCGAAGCAGGGAAGGGAGCTCAAGAAGTGTCTCAACTGCATTGCCCTCCATCTCCCCATGGGGTCCGGCGGCAGGAGACCACAAATATCCGAAAGAGACAGCCAGTCACCCTCTCCTCCCATCTGGTAAGCTCTGAATCTGCCCCCCTGTACCCAGCTCCGAAAAACTGGATCTGAGAGGCCGGGACGGAAATCCGGATCTCCTATAATTGGTGACATGGGAGAAGGCAACGGCAAGAGAAGGCGCCGAACCTCTCCCCTCGAACAGCATTCCAGAGTAGCGCCAATGGTGGGATGAGATCTCACAGAGGCCGGGAACAGGCTCCCGACCCAAGGCATGGCTGGTAAATGTACCTCCGAGAAGCTCTGTTCCAGGGCGACCCAAGGTTTCATCCTAGAGTGACGGCACCAATCCAGAATCCTAACCATATGTGTGGCCCAGTAATATTTTTTCATATCAGGTATTCCCAGCCCACCCCTACGCTTAGGTCTGCACAGTAGGGAACGGGAAAGCCTCGCCGGCTTATTTGCCCAAATAAATTTAGTATATAGTGAGGCCACTTCTTTGAAAAAAGAGCTCGGGATCTTAATTGGCAGGGCCTGAAAGAGATAGAGAAGCCGTGGTAATATGTTCATCTTCAATATTGCACACCTCCCAAACCATGTGAAAAGACCCCTCGCCCAGTTTGCGCAATCTGTTCTAATGGACTGCAGGAGAGGGAGATAGTTCAGCTTATATAGTTGGCTATTGTCCGCTGCCAGCTGGACCCCCAGATACCTCAAAGAATGATTAGCCCACTTAAACCCAAACGCAGATTGAAGCGCAATAACCAGATCTTGGGGTAAAGAAACATTCATAGCCTCCGATTTTGACATGTTAATTCTAAAATTAGAAAGAGAGGAGTATGTTTCCAGCTCTCTCAGTAAATTGGGCAGGGAGACCCGAGGGTTAGTAATAAAGAAAAGTAAATCATCCGCGTACGCCGCGATTTTGTAGGTGGAACCCGCAACTATAGGGCCGGAAATATCAATGTTACCTCTAATTCGGCAAAGCAGGGGTTCCAGGGTCAGGATAAAGATCAGGGGTGAGAGGGGACATCCCTGCCTTGTGCCGTTAAGAATGGAAAATCTATCTGAAAGGAGACCGTTCACCCTGACCGCAGCAGAGGGATTGCTATACAGAGAGCAAATCCACCTGAACATCATCCTCCCCAACCCCACCTCCCGCAGAACCTCCTCCATGAATATCCAATTGACTCTGTCGAACGCTTTTTCTGCATCGGTCGACAAGAGCATCAGGGGCAACCCTTCCGAATTAGCCCTGTGGATTAAGTTCAACGCCTTAGTGGTGTTGTCCCTCGCTTCCCTTCCCATCATGAACCCAGCCTGGTCAGGGTGGACAATCTCCCCCAGCAATGGAGAGAGTCTCTCTGATATTATTTTAATTTTTAATATTTTACATTTATTAAATTCTAATTTTTATATTTTTTTATTTTATTATATATTTGTATATTTATTATTTAGTTTTATTATTTAGTTTTATTATTTTTATTATTGTTTTTATGTATTAAATTTTTACATTCCTTTTATTCTAATATTTTTATTATATTTGTATATTTTTATTTTATTATATTATTTGTATATTTATTTTTCATTTATTATATTTATTATTCATTTATTTTTTATTTTATTTTTTTTTACACCCTCTCCCCAACACCACCTTGACCCCAGCTTGTCCTTGCATACATTGACTGCCTGTTTTCAATAGGCAATATGTAATGCGTCACTTTTCCTTGTGGAAGGGGAAATTAAAAATTTGCCAAGATTTACTAGGCGCTCCTTAATTTTAGTTTATTTTCCTGAGACTCTAATAACAAACTTAAATTTTTTTAGAGCCCAACCCCCTACAGGTGTCAGACCTCCAAAATCTAGGAGACCCATTCTCCTCGCGCAGATGACAAATGCTGTGAAAGCTGCGGCGCGTTTCTTTGGGTCTCCTTCCTGACATTGATTTTGTTTCCTGCAGAAGGGAAAGATGAAAGAAGCGGCCCAGCGGTATCAGTACGCGCTCAGAAAGTTTCCTCGAGAAGGATTAGGAGAAGAGATGAAAGCTTTTAATGAGCTGCGCGTCTCCCTCTACTTGAACCTGTCCAGATGTCGCCGAAAAATGAATGTAAGGAAAATAGTTTTGCGCCGTTTGCTACTTTCTGTAGATTAAGTAAAGTAAGTGGCAAGTTGGGCAGCAATATATGCAGATTTATGCTCCGGCCACGCAGAGCGAAGTGTCTGTAGGAATCTATTAAATTGTACATATTGAGCCGCATTTTGTGCTCATGCCAAGAAATCATTATCTGAGAGTAATGGCATGTCTTAGTTTGCTTGTTAAAGCGGTGGTAGAAAATTACAAAAACGTGGCTTTTTTTTCTTCTTCAAGAAACAGCGCCACACCTGTGCAAAGGTTGTGTCTGGTACTGCAGTTCTGAATCATTAAAGCAAAGCAGCCGAGCTGCATTACCCAATACATCCCATGGATGGGGGTGGTGCTGTTTTTTTTTTAAGAAAAAACTTATTTTTTTTTTATTCTGTGTGACCCCTATTTTGTAGTCTTTGGAAGGGCAGGTGAAGGTCATGCTGATTGTTTTACAGGAGGAAGCAGGTACAGCACTCTCCCATTTACAGGATGACTCGCCTATCTTTATTGATGGGAAGGGGCCTCAGGTATGAGATCCTTGTGCCCCCGTCTTTGAGACTTGACTTGTTGGAATTGGATCATACGTTAATACCGCTCCTGCGTCACTAATACGTGTGCTATAATACGTCGTACTTGTTATTAACATTGTACCTTGCGGTGGTTACAAAGTACGCAGAGCTGAAGATACAATGTGTCCGTCTTCTCTGTTTAGGACTTCGGCATGGCGGAAGAGTTTGCAAGTAAAGCGCTAGAGCTGAAACCAAAGTGCTACGAAGCTTATTATGCGCGGGCAAGAGCAAAGCGAAACAGCAGGTACGTTTCTATGTATCTATAACTCGGCATCGAATGGTTTCTTTACGGTTTCCGATGTGTGACCCAAAAAGGTTCTTTTCCAAGTAAATTTAACCTTTATAAAGGTCTATTCTGACCTCATATTCCTGGACCCTACTGGGGAATGTCCCACCTCTGTCACCAGAATGCCCCTATAGAAATATAATCCTGGCTTCTCTGTGATCTTCTCAATCGTTCAAACATGCCATCACACCACATTGGCCATTGTGAAGGATTTGTTTATATTTGGTAGTGTTATGATGAGTTACATTTGGTTCTTTGTCTTACTTTTTAGGCAATTTGTTGCTGCTCTTGCCGATCTTCACGAGTCTTTGAAGTTATGCCCCAACAACCAAGAAATAAGACGACTTTTATCCCGCATAGAAGAGGAGTTCAAACAGCATCAAAGGTCACAACAGCAGAAGCAATTCCAGCCGCCGCCGCCACCACCAAGCCATGACTCCGATCAGGAGGATGAGGCTATTGAAGAAGCGCTGGACAGCAATCTCAATTTTGAGGATATTCAAGAAGAAGACTGTCCAACTTCTGATAAACTCCCAGGGAACTCGAAACCACAAGAGTTGGGAAACCACAATCGAGCGATGGAACATGGTCATCAAAAGTACCATTCCGAAACTGCGGAGGAACTGACTGGGAAGGGTATATGCCTACAGCAAGCATTAGTACAAAGACCGGCAAAGCAGGCACAGATAGTGAAAACCAATCAGCACATGAATTCCTTGCAATCCATGACGAGATCTGGGAACAGTTTTTCTTCTCCGAAGAATTCAGTTTCTTCTAATTTGATACCTTCCAGTCCACTTCCATTGAGACAGTCTTCTAACCAAGTCAGTTTACGAAGTCCTAATTCAGATGCCACTCATTATGGTCCTGTGTACAGTGAGAAGCTTCCATCTGGACATGCCAGCCACGTCCAGGTATACAAGTCCTCTGGCTCCTTTATTTCAAAAACATCAGAAAGATATGTGGGCCTCTCTCCACCTCGTGAGACCCAATCAAATAACGAAAAAACGATTGGGACAGAAAGCAAAAGGATAGGCTCCCATAGCTTGACTTCAAGCAGTAGTTTTTCCGAAGGTATCAAAGTACCTGACGTAAGAAGCAAAGAAAATAAGACCAGCCAAACCCTTAGTGCAGCTGAGCACAGACCGCGAAACATACCCTTTATGGGAATCATGGACAAAACTGCCAGATCCTTCCAACAAAACCCTCAGCCTGGTCGAAATTGGCAAAACCAGACAATGGATGTGAGCAACAACCCTCCCGGGCCTGGAAATTTTGAGAAGTTTCCTAGCAGGCAGGCAAATACGTATGGAAATCAAAACAAAACCATGCCAAATGTATATGGAGGAGTTGGCCATAATGGGGTTTACTCTAAGGACACCGAGGAAGGGAAGAGTCAGGCGTCCAGCCCCAACCAGGATCTTAGAGTATCCAAGGCGGTCAACCAGTCCTACCAAGAAGCCATGTTGCGGTCACAATCTCTTCTGGTTAAAGACTCAAATTTAAGCTCATTGTCTTCTACAAAACCAAAGCGATCTTTCATAGAATCCAATGTGTGAGCTTTCGATTTAGGGAAAAATGGACATTGAAGCTTCAACTTCTCTGCTGTACAAATGGCTGCACTCATTCACCTAATTTACCGTCTGCTGCTTTATCTTCCACTTCCATGGATAAGCAACGATAAAGCAAAATTCTCTGATTGGTGGAAACCATTTATATCACTCTGGGTAAACATATTCTGGAAATAAAACTCTTAACTTGGCTTTATCTGTTGTATGAACATGGCTGGCACCGGAGCGAAGTTTTAGCCAAAAATTCTAGTAGAGGCTGCTGGTCAGTGTCGAGGAATAGCGGAGGTGTATTATAAACGCTTTGGTCTCCGGAGAAGGAAATAAAGCGATCTATGTGCGGAATCGGTGCCCTCGATTCCATATCTTTCACTGCCGGGTGCAGAATAAGGACTCTCAATAATTCTGGAGGAACTTTTCGTAACTTTGGTCTTCAGAACGTTACCAAATCTCAATGGACATTGTATAAAAGTACAACATGCGAGCTTTGCCTTGATTTGTAAAAAATAGACCACCCTTTATGCCTTTTAACAATACTCTGCAGAGCAAATGAACTGTAACCAATAACCACCAGATACATCTTTCCTTAAAATATATCGGCCTAGATTAGAACAAGGTGCGTTCTCAGATTGGCATTAACATTTTTTTTTGCAATATATACAACATAGGACGTACGTCCCATCAGAACCAGCAGCCCTGCATTTATCTGACTGCATTGTCACAATACTGCGCGACTTGTTTTTTTTTTTTTTCTTTTTTTTGTTTAACTGGTGCATGATTAAAAGGTGCTGTAATCCATAGCAACTGGACTTGCCATTGTACATGGATTATATTGATAACTTAATGGAGGGCTGGAACTATAGAATAAAAGGGGTTATTCACTTCTGTCAAAATTCTGTTTAGATGGGTTTGAAATAGATACAAAAAAAGTTTTTATTAAAAATGCCACGAATGTCTCATATCCATCACTTCCGGCTGCACATTGTATAAAGGGGCTGGCCTTTTCTCAAGATCTAATCCAGCCCCCTTCTCTGTCAATGCGTCTGCTGTGCTAGAGAAGGGGGCTGGCTGAATAGCTTTCCCACCCCCACCCACCTAAATATCTAAGCCGGTTCGAATTAGGCTGGTTTAAAGGGACCAAACCAACAGGATTTTCATATATAAAGTAAAGCCTGTGCTATACTGGCTCTAGGATGCTGAATGTAAGCATAGCTTTTGTTCTGAGATTGGATGTTTTATTTCAGAAATATGTAAAGTAAAGTTCCAACAATGCACTGCTATTTGATTGACAGGTGCAACAGGAAGTGAATATGTGGGTTGGGTTTTGCTATCTATTCCCGCCCCGGTCTGCTTCCCTGGCTTTCCTGCACTTGTCGCCGTAATGCACGTTAATTTTGCCTCAGGCAGACAGCATGACTGCAAGACCAGACCCATGTATTCCCTTCCTGTTGCACCTGTCAATCAAATAGCCGTGCATTTCTGAAACTTTACTTGTACATATTTCTGAAATAAAAAATCCAATCTCTGAACAGAAGCTATGCTTACATTCAACATCCTAGAGCCAGAATATTACTGTCTTTACTTTATATATGAAAATCCTGATGGCTGCTTCCCTTTAATTTAATAACGTGCACTCAGCCAGCCCCCTTCGCATAGAGGCAGGTTTGTTTTGACACAAGAGACTCCAGTGTCAGGAGGTGAAGTGCAGCTGACAGAACCAGTTCTAATATCTTCAGATCAGGGCACATTTAATACAATAAATTTTCCATCATTTTTTTCCAATCACATCTAATTTTTTTTTTTTTTAAGAGGACAGCCCCTTTAAAGGGGTTGTCTCCTCTTGTTAAAATGGTAAAATTGCAAAATGATTGACCCGAAGTTGGCCGGATCACCGGCGAACCACTAATGTTCACTAGTGGTCTTAAGGGTCAGTTCCTTTTTTTTTTTTTTTTATTTGGTGCTGCACAACCCCTTATAGATCACCAAAGAGCACTGGTAGTAGGGGGATTGCAGTGTCATGGATTTTGGTGAGACTTGTTAGTATAGATTTATGGGGTTGCGTAAGATTCATTTTTCTAGAGCAGATCATAATAAATAACTGGAATATCAGTGTTATATACAATATTGTCATGGTGCCTTTAAAAAAAAAAAAAATCCCTATTTTTCTGTGGTTAACTGTATATGATTATTCAGTGTCAGGGCGTATTTATTGTGTGTTCAATTGGTGCCTTATGTTACCACTTAAAGGGAACAAGACGACTCGAATTCTAGTTTGTTCCCCTCCAAAGTTTATAAATCGGGGCAATAAGCCGCCCTTGGTTGTATTTTCGAAAAATGAGTTCATTACCCCCAAGGTTGGTCCTATATAGCCATGTAAATGAATGTTTTAATAGATTACCAGGCTCTGATATATTTTATAGAGGGGGTCATATTAGGTCATAATATAAACGTTATGACCAGAATTTGTTTTCACATGTATATAATGTATAACTTTTTTTTTTTTTTTTTTTTTAAGCTGTACGAAGGCCATATATATATAGCATGCATTTTAAGGCTTCGACTATGCTGGTTTTTGCACTGAGTTTAATATATAAATATGGCAAAATATCAGTCCTAACAGTTATCGCACTTTATTCCTGTTTTATATAAAACACCTTTAAGGTGCTATCTTAGAGGATAATTGTACATTAAAAGTAAAAAAAGGTACAGGGAGTATTAAAATGTACAGGGGGATTGGTGATATTACTTGGCGGGCAATAAGCTTATAAGGCAAAATATTCCCATTAGCTAAACAAGGTTTAAAGCTTGATGAATGTCAGTTCACTAAAAATCAGTGAATGTCCACGTTTTAGATCTGACGTTCTGAGATAATTATCTTTATAGCATTAGTGCTTTATTTTTCAGCTCTAAGTCTCCTTAGAATGAGTTCAACTATAAAATCTGGGCTTCCAGCAGTCACCACCAGAGGGAGCACTGCATAATACTGAGTCCAATGTGTAATCATATGTAGTCAGCTCCCTCTAGTGGTGGATGCGGAAACCAGAATTGTATAATTTTAAAGGGATTGTCCACCTTTTGGGGTTGTTGTTTTTGTTTTTTTTTTTACAAAAATGCATGTATTTGGAGCTAAAAAAAAATACATATTTTTATATTGAATTTCATTAATAATTTTTGACCATTTAGCTGTTAGATACTTTGTTTCCTGGCATATTCAAATTTGATAGGTTATAAAAAGATAGAAGAATAAAGTCCCCCCTCCACATTATATAGCTGTTGGTCAAACTGTTTGGCCTACGGCTATCTTTCCTGACTCCCCAATGCACAGGAGCTCCTGTCCTCTATAATAGATGCTGCCATACTGCATGTTATCTGCAGGTAGAACTAAAAGATTGGCTGCTGCTTCCCTCCACCGATTTGAATCAAGGCCGCCATACACAATAGACTATCGGCAGATTCCTCTGATATAAGCTGGTTACGCCCATTTTAGCATTGGGGCCTTTACAAACACTTGTCAGACTGAGCTCACTGGATGACTCTCAGTTAACTCAGTCTACAACTTGCAATAGACAATTTAGCAGATAAGCTATAGAAGGAAAAAGGTGCAATATTTTTAATGAAACCCAATTGCAAAAATGATTTTTAGCCCCCAATATATGCATTTAAATAGATAAAAAAAAAAAATCCCTAAAGGTGGACAGTCCATTTAATGCAATTTCGAGGGATTGGAGTTTTTGTCAGAAACCTCAAACTCCTATTGTATTATGGATATTTGTCAAGTAGATCCTAATTGTACTCAGCTTTAATGGGATT
This sequence comes from Anomaloglossus baeobatrachus, assembly GCF_048569485.1. Lineage (NCBI taxonomy): Eukaryota > Metazoa > Chordata > Amphibia > Anura > Aromobatidae > Anomaloglossus > Anomaloglossus baeobatrachus. The sequence goes on from NC_134359.1 coordinate 42,384,919, forward strand.
TTTGATGACCTGCACATTTTCGGGTTTTCAGACAGAAACTTCACATTTCTGGAGCATTGGAAAGGACCTTCTTGCTTTCTCTGATGCGTTCACTCTGTACATAGATGACTTGTTTAAGGTTCCTGCTACATTAAGACAGTATGTACCTGTAATATGTCGTACCAGTGTAAAAAAAATGTTAACAAAACATTCACCAGTACAGTATGTTACCATATAGCTTATTTATTTTTTACAATGGTTTCCTTTCTCTTATTTCGGTCTGTAACTGTCCTTTGCACATCTACTGTATTTCCTTAAGGAATTAAAAATATATCATTTTATATGATCAAACCGTGTTACTCATTTGTTTCTCTACTGGTTTAAGTCACAACCAAAAAATTCCCTGTAAATACTGGCCCTTATTGATCAACTGTCACTGTTGCCCATAGCAACCGATTGGAACACAGCTTTCATTTTTTAAATGTCCACTAAAATAAAAGCTGCTCTGTGGTTGCTGGGGGCAACAATGACAGTTATTTTCTTCTCACTGATTTTGAGTGACATACTTTTTTCTCTATTTTAGTCTACTCTTAAAGGGGTTTTCCCCAAATCAAAGTTAATTTTAATTAATAGATCTTGGAATAATAAATTCCACAATTGGATGTGATTAAAAAAAAAAAAAAAAATGTTCCTGTGCTGAGATCTTATATATGTGTCCCTGCTGTGTACTGTGTAATGGCCGTGTCTGACCGTACAGGGACATGATCTGACCATAGGGGAGGAAGTTAAAAAAAAAAAAAAAAAGTATACAGGCAAAGTATTCATTCATAGCTGATTCTTTCTGTGAAGTAAAACATTTTCCTGGCCCTTTTTTTTTTTTTTATAAAAGAAAAACAAAAAAAGGTTTTACCTCAAAGAAAGAATAACTTGCTGTAATGTCTGTATACTTCCTCCCCTTCCCAGGAGCTGTGGTATGATCAGACATGTCCCTAAGAAAGTTTATGCTCCCCAGTATCGTTCTAATATTTCCACCCGGGTACTATAATGTCGGTCCACGGCTGTGGGGGCAACGGGAAAACCTCATGTAGAAAGAAAATCCGGATCCTCCCAATAAAATTTTAATCCATTTAAAAGCCATGTTAGACAGAATAAAATTAAAACCTGTTTCAGGCAAACGCCCTTGTTCACTGAATCCTTACTGATCAGACCATGTCCCTGGATATCCACTTAAATAACGGTATCATAGCTAATTCTTTCTGTGAGGTAAAACCTTTCCCTACCTGTTTTTTTTAATTTTTTTTATAAAAAGGTCTTACCTCAAAGAATCATTTGCTGTAATGTCTGTATACTGTTTTTACTTTCTCCCTGGCCCAGAAGATGTGCTATTACACCATGTTCATGTATGGTCAGACACGGCCATTACACAGTACACAGCAGGGACACATATATAAGATTATCTCCGCACAGGAGCATTTTTTTAATCATATTTAATTGTGGAAATTATTATTATTCCAAGATCTATTGATTTTTTTTTTTTTGTGGGAAACTCCCTTTACTGAATCAGGGCCTTAAGTGGGCTTTACACGCTACAATTTCGCTACAGCGATCTCGTTGGGGGTCATGGAATTTGTGACGCACATCCGGCCGCTGTAGTGATATCGTTGTGTGTGACTCCTAGGAGCAATTTTGGATCGTTGCAAAAACGTCCAAAATTGCTCCTCGTTGACATGGGGGTCCACTCCCAATTGTCGCTGGGGCGAAGTTGTTCCTCATCCCTGCGGCAGCACACATCGCTACGTGTGACGCCGCAGGAACGAGGAACAACTTACCTGCCGCCGGCCACAATGCGGAAGGAAGGAGATGGGCGGGATGTTTGTTCCGCTTATCTCCGCCCCTCCGCTTTCATTGGGCGGCCGCTTAGTGACGTTGCTGTGACGCCACACAAACCGCCCCCTTAGAAAGGAGGCGGTACGCCGGTCACAGCGACATCGCAGGGCAGGCAAGTACGTGTGACAGGGCTGCGCGATTTTGTGCGCGATATGCCCCTCTCGCACAAACGATGGGGGCGGGTCTCATGCTAGCGATATCGGGACCGATATCGTAGCGTGTAAAGCCACCCTTAGTGTGACATGATCCAAGACTAGTCTTTTGTAGAGCAGTCATAATGAAGGGGTGCTGGAGTAACTCTTTCAGGTGTACACCCCAGCAGTCAGGTGACTGGGTAAATATGCCTGATAAAATTTTACACCATTTTTACTTCAATTTTTATTAAAGTAGGAGAAAGTCTTTAATAAAGTCAACATAGCTCCAAACTAGAATTCATTTATGGGTCATTCCGTGTCAAGTGGACCAGTGGTCCCCACTCGACGTTCTCCGATTTTGCTGAAAATTTATAAGGATGTACATGTATGTTTGAAAAGAGGTTCTGTAAATTTTTAGGGCCAGATCTCAAATATATTGGGCACTGTTGACCTTTCACTGGAGGCCCCCCCAAGCCTGCGGCTTCAGCTAAGAGGATTTTGCAAACTTTGGCACATAGCCATTAGAGTTCTATACTGGCTATGATGCTGAAATTTGGCATACTAGCTCAACTTTTGCTGCTAAACGCGTTAAAGTTATTACCGGCTATGACAAAACAATATTTCGGCTGCAATTTTGTGTCAAAGTAGCTTGCAAAACGCCTCGCATAAAATATATGCCAAACTTTGCCCATATATAACTCAAGACCAAAAACCAATAGGAACTGGTGCTTTACCCTGTACACCAAACATCTACATGACTTTGCATTGCTGCAATATCACGGTCAAAGCATATGTATTTGTGGAAATATTCACACCCACATATGATGAAAAACTTAAAAAGCCGAATTTTACCTATTTTTAGGTCAAATTTCCCAAAAAGGGTACCCCTAAAATATATTAATTCTGTTATCATTTGAAAGAGCACATTTTTCTCTACAAGGATCATTGGGGTTTTTTTTGGAGTCTCTCCATTTAAGAAAAGAAAAATGCCACTGAACATGGTGTTATTTATTAATACGCAATGAATGCTAACTGCACTATTCAAACCCTTGCGTTGGTCCATGGTGGTTATACCACAACCAATTCCCTAAGAATTGGTATTATAATCCTATTAAGAATTGTAATAATGCTGTCTTTCGAGAATTGGCAGCCCCATCGCCTAGGAGCCATGGCCGATAGCCGTGCAAGGCAAGTCGCGGGTGGTCTCTTTATCGCAGGTTCCAAAGCCTGAGGGTGGGGGTCTTTGCCTAGGATCCCAAGCCTAATATTGGGTATCTTTTGTTGGTTCCCAAGCCATAATGTTCAGTCTAAGTGGTCTGGAATTGTTGCTGAATTTGCAATGAAAGATGAAGGGTCATTTGACACCCTTGTTGCAGTCCACACTTTAACAGTAATTGTGGAGTATCTCAAGACTCTCATCAATGGGATTCATCATATCCACTACTTCAGTGATGGATCTGCAGCCCAGTACAAAAATTTCAAAAATTTTCTCAACTTGTGCCACCACAATGCTGATTTTAATATCAGCGCTGAATGGATTTTTTTTGGTACCAGTCATGGAAAGTCGCCCTGTGATGGGATTGGAGGGACAGCAAAGAGGTTGGCAGCTCGTGCCAGTCTTCAACGCCCAACTGAAAACCAAATACTGACCCCGGTGGATTTATTCAACTTTTGCAACGAGCAACTGCATGGAATCAAGTTTTTTTTTTTTTGTTCCAAAAGAAAAAATTGACGAAATACGGGTAGTTCAAGAGGAAAGGTTCAAAGATGGACATACAATTGCTGGAACAAGAGAAAATCACCAGTTTGTGCCAATTGATGACAAAAAGATTCGCATTTCAAGGGTGTGAAATGACCCATCATCTTTCACTGCCCATGTAGATGGATCTGTCAGATCAGAAATGCCTTTTGTGCCAATTGCAAACCTCCAGCCAGGGCAATACATTGCCTGCATTTACAATAGGAACTGGTGGATTGGAAATATTTCTGAAATTTCAGTCGACGACCATGATGCATTAATACATTTTATGCATCCTCATGGAGCAGCTAGCTTCTTTCACTGGCCTGTGAGTTATGATACATGCTGGATTCCCGAGCAGTCGATCATTGCAATAATTCCAGCACCAGCTGCAACAGCAATGGGCCGACAATACAGCTTCTCTGAACCCATTATGTTGCAAATTCAGCAACAATTCCAGACCACTTACTTAGACTGAACATTATGGCTTGGGAACCAACAAAAGATAACCCAATATTAGGCTTGGGATCCTAGGCAAAGACACCCACCCTCAGGCTTTGGAACCTGCGATAAAGAGACCACCCGCGACTTGCCTTGCACGGCTATCGGCCATGGCTCCTAGGCGATGGGGCTGCCAATTCTCGAAAGACAGCATTATTACAATTCTTAATAGGATTATAATACCAATTCTTAGGGAATTGGTTGTGGTATAACCACCATGGACCAACGCAAGGGTTTGAATAGTGCAGTTAGCATTCATTGCGTATTAATAAATAACACCATGTTCAGTGGCATTTTTCTTTTCTTAAATGGAGAGACTCCAAAAAAAACCCCAATGATCCTTGTAGAGAAAAATGTGATCTTTCAAATGATAACAGAATTAATATATTTTAGGGGTACCCTTTTTGGGAAATTTGACCTAAAAATAGGTAAAATTCGTTTTTTTTTAAGTTTTTCATCATATGTGGGTGTGAATATTTCCACAAATACATATGCTTTGACCGTGATATTGCAGCAATGCAAAGTCATGAAGATGTTTGTTGTACAGGGTAAAGCACCAGTTCCTATTGGTTTTTGGTCTTGAGTTATATATGGGCAAAGTTTGGCATAAATTTTATGCGAGGCGTTTTACAAGCTACTTTGACACAAAATTGCGGCCGAAATATTGTTTTGTCATAGCCGGTAATAATTTTATCGCGTTTAGCAGCAAAAGTTGAGCTAGTATGCCAAATTTCAGCATCATAGCCAGTATAGAACTCTAATGGCTATGTGCAAAAGTTTGCAAAATCCTCTTAGCTGAAGCCGCAGGCTTGGGGGGGGGGCCTCCAGTGAAAGGTCAACAGTGCCCAATATATTTGAGATCTGGCCCTAAAAATTTACAGAACCTCTTTTCAAACATACATGTACATCCTTATAAATTTTCAGCAAAATCTGAGAACGTCGAGTGGGGACGATTTTTAAAACTGGTCCACTTGACACGGAATGACCCATATCACTTTTTTTATATATATTTATTAAACCTAATAATATTGTTTAACCACTGTAGAACTGTTTATAAAATTAACTACACATACAACTAAACAATACATACCGTACATAAATACAAGGTATTCCAGTACTTCACAGGAACTGATTGACATATCGGTCCACATTAACCAGTGATACCACAGTGCTGGCCATTGTCATGTCACTACCTGTCTTCTATGGGGTTCACAAACTAATTCTTCCATCTCAGAAGCGCACACTCACTTTTCCCATTAAATTCCATTCCATTTGTGCAAAATCCATAACCTAATGTGAGATTGTAGTCCGAGACCTCTATAGGGGTACGGTGCTAAACCGGGACTCATAGCGCTGTAGAGCAATGGCAATAACCACTCATCTACTACCTTTTAAAATAAAGGGCAAAGCAACAACTACCTGGTATACAGAGAACATGTCTTACCAGTGCATGAAAGGTCATGGGTTCTGTAGAAAAATAAGAGGAGATTTGAGAGGCCACGTCAACACATGCTTTGCACTATAGACTGGCTTGCAAAGTCTCCTTAAGGAAAATAGTGTTCCCCCGTGCTCCCCACATAGCTTTCTCATGAGCCAGATCAGACACCCCATACTTTGCACTGATGAGGGGCAAGCACCCCGAAACACCGTGTCTGCAAATTGGGATTCTGATCTGGCATATATCCTACGTCATATGCAAAGGATTGTTAAAAATCCACATTTGACTTTTAGGATCGCTACTTCCAATAGGTGGCGCTGCGCTAGAGTTTGTCTCCTTTCCTGGATAGATAATTTGCACTATAGAACCACATGCAGATATGGCGGATTATTTAGAGATTTTCAGCAAGGAATGTCACTCTTGGGAAGATGCAACTTGATATCAGGATGAAATATACTTATTTTTCCCCTCTGTCCTGGTGTCTTGCCAGCGGTTCAGCGCCATTTTCAATGTCCTGTTGGGTGTGAGGAGAAGGTTCTCCAACGGTAGATTGGTCATGGGACTTGTCCTCTTCGTACTAATCCAGCTTTCAATGGCATTTCTCTCATAGGAATATCCATCTACATATTTTAAGAATAAAAGCAAATTATATTGATGTATGGAGAGCCGACCTTCCACTGAATCGGCACAAAAGAATGACATTTGCCCAATAGGAGTTAATGGAGTAGAGTTCTCACCATCCACTTCAAACTGATAGCACCACTGGGGAGGATGGGGGTAATGACCATCAAAGTGATGGCTAGGAGTCTGATGTAGCCTCCGATGACTTGTTTTAAAATTTTTGGCCTATAGGTGAGCGGAACTGTTCACATACTAATATTGCCCTTACGTAGTATAGCATGTTGTGATGAGATTTGCGTAAATTTCTTACTACAAAAGCATTTTTGTCCATATATATATTATTTTTTTATCCTATGACTATGTATGACCAGTGCAGTCTGACCCTCAAAATCTCTGCAACTGCCAGAACAAAGCCGGTACTCCTCCTGTTTGTCACTGTGCCTGTATAAACTAGTGATGTGCCCCACGGCACCTTTGTTCTCGGGTGTGCTGGGGTTGGAGCCCTACCAACAGTGAAGGCCCCATTACACTTGACCCCAGCCAAGTGATACTAAATGGGTGTAAGGGTATGTGTGCACGTTGCGTTCTGGTGTGACAAATAAAATGCAGCGTTTTGGTTGCATTTTGAATGCAGATTGGATGTGTTCTGGATGCTTGCTCTCCCATTGACAAAGAGGGAAAAGCATCCAAAACGCACAAAAAAAAGGGAATTTTGTTTACTTACCGTAAATTCCTTTTCTTCTAGCTCCTATTGGGAGACCCAGACAATTGGGTGTATAGCTTCTGCCTCTGGAGGCCACACGAAGTATTACACTTTTAAAAAAAGTGTAACCCCCTCCCCTCTGCCTATACACCCTCCCGTGGATCACGGGCTCCTCAGTTTTGGTGCAAAAGCAGGAAGGAGAAAACTTATAAATTGGTCTAGGGTAAATTCAATCCGAAGGATGTTCGGAGAACTGAAGACCATGAACCAAAAGAACAAATCAACATCAACAACATGTGTACACAAAGAACAACCAGCCCGAAGGGCACAGGGGTGGGTGCTGGGTCTCCCAATAGGAGCTAGAAGAAAAGGAATTTACGGTAAGTAAACAAAATTCCCTTTTTCTTTGTCGCTCCATTGGGAGACCCAGACAATTGGGACGTCCAAAAGCAGTCCCTGGGTGGGTAAAAAACAATACCTCAATAGAGCCGAAAACGGCCCCCTCTTACACGTGGGCAACCGCCGCCTGGAGGACTCGCCTACCTAGACTGGCGTCTGCCGAAGCATAGGTATGCACTTGATAGTGCTTCGTGAAAGTGTGCAGACTAGATCACGTAGCTGCCTGACACACCTGCTGAGCCGTCGCCCGGTGTCGCAATGCCCAGGACGCACCTACGGCTCTGGTAGAATGGGCTTTCAACCCTGAAGGGAGCGGAAGCCCAGAAGTACGGTAGGCCTCGAGAATCGGTTCCTTGATCCACCGAGCCAAGGTTGACTTGGAGGCCTGAGAGCCCTTGCGCTAGCCAGCGACAAGGATAAAGAGCGCGTCTGAACGGCGCAGGGGCGCCGTGCGAGACACGTAGAGCCGGAGTGCTCTCACTAGATCCAAAGAGTGCAAATCCTTTGCACACTGGTGAATTGGATTAGGGCAAAAGGAAGGCAAGGAGATATCCTGATTTAGATGAAAAGGGGATACCACCTTAGGGAGAAATTCCGGGACAGGACGCAGAACCACCTTATCCTGGTGAAAAACCAGGAAGGGAGCTTTGCATGACAGCGCTGCAAGCTCAGACACTCTCCGAAGTGATGTGACTGCCACCAGGAAGGCCACCTTCTGGGAAAGACGGGAGAAAGAGACATCCCGCAGCGGCTCAAAAGGCGGCTTTTGAAGAGCCGTCAGGACCCTGTTAAGATCCCAAGGTTCCAACGGATGTTTGTAAGGTGGAACCATGTGGTAAACCCCCTGCAGGAACGTGCGGACCTGCGGAAGCCTGGCTAGACGCTTTTGAAAAAACACGGAGAGCGCCGAAACTTGGCCCTTGAGAGAGCCGAGGGACAAACCCTTGTCCATTCCAGATTGTAGAAATGAAAGGAATGTGGGTAAGGCAAACGGCCATGGAGGAAAACAGTTATCAGAGCACCAGGATAAGAGGATTTGCCAAGACCTGTAATAGATCTTGGCGGACGTTGGCTTCCTGGCTTGTCTCATGGTGGCAATGACATCCTGAGATAACCCTGAAGACGCTAGGAGCCAGGACTCAATGGCTACACAGTCAGGTTGAGGGCCACAGAATTCAGATGGAAAAACGGGCCTTGTGACAGCAAGTCTGGGCGGTCTGGAAGTGCCCACGGTTGACCCACCCCGAGATGCCACAGATCCGGATACCACAACCGCCTCGGCCAGTCTGGAGCGACGAAAATGGCGCGACGGCATTCGGACCGGATCTTGCGTAGTACCCTGGGCAGCATCGCCAGAGGGAGAAACACGTATGGCAGTCGAAACTGCGACCCATCCTGGACCAAGGCGTCCGCTGCCAGAGTTCTGTGATCCTGAGACCGAGCCATGAAGGCCGGGACCTTGTTGTTGTGTCGTGACGCCATGAGGTCGACGTCCGGCATTCCCCAGCGGCGACAGATCTCTCGAAACACGTCTGGGTGAAGAGACCATTCCCCCGCGTCCATGCCCTGACGACTGAGAAAATCTGCTTCCCAGTTTTCTACGCCCGGGATGTGAGCTGCGGAGATGGTGGAGCCTGTGTCTTCCACCCACTGCAGAATTCGGCGGACTTCCTGGAAGGCTTGACGACTGCGAGTGCCGCCTTGGTGGTTGATGTACGCGACGGCAGTGGCGTTGTCCGACTGTATTCGGATCTGCCTGCCCTCCAGCCACCGATGGAAAGCCAATAGGGCTAGATATACTGCCCTTATCTCCAGGATATTGATCTGAAGGGACGATTCTATCGGATTCCAGGTCCCTTGAGCCCTGTGGTGGAGAAAAACCGCTCCCCAACCTGACAGGCTCGCGTCCATGGTGACCACGGCCCAGGTTGGAGGTAGGAAGGATTTTCCCCGAGACAGAGATGTGGGTAGGAGCCACCACTGAAGTGATGTTTTGGTTGCAAGGGAAAGAGATGTTCTTGTCGAGGGAAGCCGAACTCTTGTCCCATTTGCGAAGAATGTCCCATTGGAGTGGCCGTAGATGGAATTGCGCGAACGGCACTGCTTCCATAGCTGCAACCATCTTCCCCAGGAAGTGCATGAGGCGCCTTAAGGGGTGTGACTGACTCCGAAGAAGTGATTGCACCCCCACTTGCAGAGAAAGCTGTTTGTCCCGCGGTAGCTTGACTAACGCTGGCTGGGTATGAAACTCCATCCCGAGGTAAGTCAGTGATTGGGTCGGCGTCAACTTGGATTTCGGGAAATTGATGATTCACCCGAACTGCTGGAGAGTCTCCAGAGTGACGGAAAGACTTCGTTGACACGCCACCGAGAAGGAGCCCTGACTAGGAGATCATCCAAGTAGAGGATCACCGAGTGGCCCTGAGAGTGCAGGACCGCCACGACGGATGCCATGACTTTGGTGAAAACCCGTGGGGCTGTCGCCAGGCCGAAAGGCAATGCCACGAACTGGAGGTGTTCGTCCCCGATGGCGAAACGCAGGAAACGTTGATGTTCGGGTGCGATCGGAACATGGAGATAAGCATCCTTGATGTCGATCGATGCTAGGAAGTCTCCTTGTGACATCGAGGCGATGACCGAGCGGAGCGATTCCATCCGAAATCGTCTGGTTCTCACATGTCTGTTGAGCAGCTTGAGGTCCAGAACGGGACGGAATGACCCGTCCTTTTTTGGCACCACGAACAAGTTGGAGTAAAAACCGCGACCACGTTCCTGAAGGGGAACGGGAATCACAACTCCATCTATCTTTAGAGCGTCCACTGCCTGAAAAAGTGTGTCGGCCTGCGCGGGGGGTGGGGAGGTTCTGAAGAAACGAGCCGTAGGTCGAGAGCTGAACTCTAACCTGTAACCATGAGACAGAATGTCTCTCACCCATCGGTCTTGAACGTGTGGCCACCAGGCGTCGCCAAAGCGGGAGTGCCTGCCACCGACCGAGGATGTGGCTAGATGAGGCCGAGAGTCATGAGGAGGCCGTCTTGGAGGCAGTGCCTCCTGCGGCCTTTTGGGGGCGTGACTTGGACCGCCACGCATAGGAGTTCCTCTGGCCTTTCTCCGGCCGGTTGGTCGAAGAGGATTGGGACTTGGCGGAGGGACGAAAGGACCGAAACCTCGATTGGATTTTTCTCTGCTGAGGTCTCTTAGGTTTGGACTGGGGTAAGGAGGAGTCCTTTCCCGAGGATTCCGTAATAATCTCATCCAACCGTTCGCCAAACAAACGGTCGCCAGAAAAAGGCAAACCAGTTAAAAACCTTTTGGAAGCAGAGTCTGCTTTCCATTCGCGCAGCCACATGGCCCTGCGGACTGCCACGGAGTTAGCGGATGCTACAGCCGTACGGCTAGCGGAGTCCAGGACGGCGTTCATGGCGTAGGACGAAAATGCTGATGCCTGAGAGGTCAAGGAAGAAACATGTGGAGCAGAATTCCGCGTGACAGCATTAATCTCAGTCAGACATGCCGAGATTGCTTGGAGAGCCCACACGGCCGCAAAGGCCGGGGCGAAAGACGCGCCCGTGGCCTCATAAATAGACTTCACCAAGAGCTCTATCTGTCTGTCAGTGGCATCCTTCAGGGATGAGCCATCGGTAACAGACACAATGGACCTAGCAGCCAATCTAGAGACTGGAGGATCCATCTTGGGAGAATGTGCCCAGCCCTTAACGACTTCAGGTGGAAAGGGATAACGCGTGTCAGTGAGCCGTTTAGCAAAACGCTTGTCCGGAACCGCTCTGGGCTTCTGGACAGCGTCCCTGAAGTTAGAGTGATCAAAAAACGTATTGCGCGTACGTTTGGGGAAACGGAATTGGTGTTTTCCTGCTGAGAAGCCGACTCCTCTGCAGGAGGCGGCGGTGGTGTGACATCCAACACCTGGTTGATGGACGAGATAAGATCATTTACTAAGGCGTCCCCCTCAGGGGTATCAAGGTTAAGGGCGAAGTCAGGGTCAGAGCCCTGAGCTCCCACGTCCGCCTCGTCATCCTGAGAGTCCTCAAGCTGGGATCCAGAGCAGCGTGAGGAGGCCGGGGAAGAGTCCCAGCGAGGCCGCTTAGCCGGTCTGGGGCTGCGGTCCGGGCAGGAGTCCTCCGCCTGGGGCCTAGGGGCTATCCTGGGAGCGCGCTGCGGTGCGGACCGAGAAGGGCCTGGAGGAGACAGACTAACAGGGGCCGGGGCCTGTGAAGGGCCCGGTCTGGACTGCAAAGCTTCAAGGAGCTTAGATGACCATTTGTCCATAGACTGTGCAATGGACTGAGAAAGTGACAGAGTTTCTCAGCGAAAGAGGCCAACGACTGTGACTCTGTCCCTGCAGCCTGTTCAGCGGGAGCAGGGGGATCTACATGAGCCGAGGGGCCCACAAGTGCCCTAGGCTCCGGCTGAGCAAGAGTGGCAGGAGTCGAGCATTGATCACAGTGAGGGTAGGTGGATCCCGCAGGCAACATAGCCCCACAAGAGGTACAGGCCGCGAAAAAAATCTGTGCCTTAGTAGCTTTGCTTCTTGTGGACGACATGCTGTTGTCTCTTAGGAGAGTGACCACTGAGGGTATATAGGAAAAGGGTATACAGCCTTTCCGAACAGATATATATATATATATCTATAATATATATATATATATATATATATATATATATATATAATATAATATCCCGGCACCCTAGGGGGACCAGCACCGTGACCGGTGTGGCTTACCAACCGCTAACGAGCGGAGTGTGTCCTCCAGATTCCCTGTCGTGGATCCCCCGGAGCTGCAGAGCTTTGCTGCTGAGTAGCATCCACCGGCAGAATGCTAAAAATGGCTGCCGGAGCTCTCAGGGGGGGTGTGGAGCCGAGGGCGGCGTCAGCAAAGAGCGGGAATCTGGAGTCCCCACAGTGGTCAATGAGGGGGGAGGGAAACATGCAGGATGCTCCAGCCCTCAAAGCCGACGTCATGCTGGCAATCTCGCCCTAACCCCTGACAGGCAGGCTCGGGGGCGGGATTTTTCGTGACTAGGCCGCGGCGAAGCCGGGGACTAAATTTAAGGCCGTGCCCGACAAGCAGGCACGGTCGGCGCGGAAGTCCGCCGAAAAGACAACGGACGGAACTACCGCGCCTTCCGGGGATAAGGTGCGACCCTCTCTGTACAGTCCCCACATGGGGACACAGAGTAGAGTACCTTCCAGTTGCAGGGCCCGGTCCCTGGGGGTGAAGAAGCTCCGGTCCGGCAAGTTCCACCAGGGGCTGCGGATGGAGCACGGTCCCAGCTCATGGATGACCGCTTAGGATCCCACTTCTCCCAGAGCCGCATAAGGGATGGTGAAGGAGACGGCATGTGGCTCCAGCCTCCGTACCCGCAATGGGTACCTCAACCTTAACAACACCGCCGACATAGTGGGGTGAGAAGGGAACATGCCGGGGACCCCATCGGGGTCCTCTTTTCTTCCATCCGACATAACTATGTATGAGAATGCATGAGTGGATGTGTGCCTCCTTCCACACAAAGCATAAAACTGAGGAGCCCGTGATCCACGGGAGGGTGTATAGGCAGAGGGGAGGGGTTACACTTTTTTTAAAAGTGTAATACTTTGTGTGGCCTCCAGAGGCAGAAGCTATACACCCAATTGTCTGGGTCTCCCAATGGAGCGACAAAGAAAAAGTGACGTTGCTTTTTAGAACGCATCGATTTGGCCACAAATTTGGCATTCAAAATGCAACGTGCGCATGGAATTTGCTTAATTCTCAGACTTTGCTGGGGACGCAGAACGCATGTAAATACGCAACGTATGCACAGACCCTAATTGTGCCTTCTCTGTGGACATGTCCTTAGTTCTTGGTCTTGGTTTTTTTCTTCTACATATCTATTTAGCTCCCCTCGTGCAGCCAGAAACACAAAGGGAACATCCCTGTAGCCCTAACTCCTGATTTCTAGGTTTCCCTTACAAAATAAAGTACAATGAAAATATGCACATTACTTGGTATTCAACACAGAAATGTCCGCAAGACATTGTGATATGCATGTGTGTGTATATAATATATATATTATAAACATACTTGACTGTCCCTCCATTACTGTGTGAGTAGGAGTGTGGAGGAGTCCAGGACTCATTATCCCTATTCTTTTCTAGTAGCTGATTGCTAAGGGCCCCACAAGACATTTATTACCCATTCTGTATTATCCTGTAGAAATAAAAACCCATGATGGGAAATCCCTTTAAAGCTGGGTTCACACTAAACGACAGCGACAACGACGTCGCTGTTACGTCACCATTTTCTGTGACGCAACAGCGACCTTGTAAGTCGCTGTTATGATCGCTGCTTAGCTGTCAAACACAGCAGAAGCAGCGATCATAAGGTCGCTGTGCTACATGTGTAGAGAGCAGGGAGCCGCGCTTAGCGCTGGCTCCTTGCTCTCCTGCAGCACACATCGGGTTAATTAACCCGATGTGTGCTGCAGCTACATGTCACAGTTCAGAGAGCAGGGAGCCGCGCTTAGCGCTGGCTCCTTGCTCTCCTGCAGCACACATCGGGTTAATTAACCCGATGTGTGCTGCAGCTACATGTCACAGTTCAGAGAGCAGGGAGCCGCGCGCACTGCTTAGCGCTGGCTCCTTGCTCTCCTTGCTACAGTATACATCGGGTTAATTACCCGATACGTACTGCAGCCACATGTCACAGTGCAGGAGCCGGCACTGGCAGCAAGAGCGGAGGCTGGTAACCAGCGTAAACATCGGGTAACCAGGGAAAGGTCTTCCCTTGGTTACCCGATGTTTACGCTGGTTACAGCTTACCGCAGCTGCCAGTGCCGGCTCCTGCTCGCTTCATTTCGTCGCTCTCGCTGTCACACACAGCGATGTGTGTGTCACAGCGGGAGAGTGACGACCAAAAAATGAAGCTGGACATTCAGCAACGACCGGCGACCTCACAGCAGGGGCCAGGTCGTTGCTGGATGTCACACACAGCGACAGCGACGGGACGTCGCTGCAACGTCACAGAAAATGGTGACGTAGCAGCGACGTCGTTGTCGTTGTCGCTGTGTGTGACACCAGCTTAAGGCTGGAGTCACATTAGCATATGGCATTGGATGAGATATGTTAATGACCCTTGGCTCCCGCTCTGCTGTGAGCATGGTCTGAGTGTCATTATTCTTTGATCCGATCTTTGCGATCGGATCACAGCTGCGGAGGAGAGAGCGAGCGTGATCTTTCCATCTCCTCCATTGTCAGCCTGTGCGTACATTGCACTGCACTTTGAGGTCATCCGAGAGCAGTCTGATGTTTCACGCACACCCATAGGGCGGCTTTGCACGTTGCAACATCGCACATGCGATGTCGGTGGGGTCAAATCGAAAGTGACGCACTTCCGACGTCTCTTTCGAGATCGTAGTGTGTAAATGCTAGATGATACGATTAACGAGCGCAAAAGCGTCGTTATCGTATCATCGTTGCAGGCTCCGACTTTTTCATAATTATGCTGCAGCGACAGGTACGATGTAGTTCCTCGTTCCTGTGGCAGCACACATCGCTGTGTATGAAGCCGCAGGAGCGAGGAACATCACCTTACCTGCCGCCGGCGGCTATGCGGAAGAAAGGAGGTGGGTGGGATGTTTACATCCTGCTCATCTCCGCCCCTATTGGCCGCCTGCTGTGTGACGTCGCTATGACGCCGCATGACCTGCCCCCTTAGGAAGGAGGCGGGTCGCCGGCCAGAGCGACGGTCGCAGGGCAGGTGAGTGCATGTGAAGTTGGCGTAGAGATAATTTTCGCTACGTTAGCTATCACAAGATATCGTACCTGCGACGGGGGTGGGGACTATCGCGTGCGGCATCTGCTTGCGATGTCGCAACGTGGAAAACCCGCCATAGACTTGTATGGGTGCGAGTGATACAATGCTGCAATTTTTTTTCTTCCGTCCAATTAGAGTTGAGGAAAAATGCGCAGATTTGAGCTGCAGCATTGACTTAAATGGGGCTGAGTGCAATGCAAGATTTTCATTGAGTATTTAGGGCATTTTTAAATGCTGCAGAATCCGACCTTTGGTGTTTTGGAGTTTGTTTGTTTTTTTGTTTGTTTTTTTTTAACCTTGAGCAATTTCTCTTGCGGTAAATATAGGATTTATTGCAAACTTTCTTTATGGACTTGAATGAGTTGAGGAAAAGCAGTAACTAAAAAAAAAAATCACATTTGTTTTTAGTGCGTTTCCTCACAAGACTTGACAAACTTTTAGTAAAGCTAAATAACAGTATAACTACATTCTTTTGGAAACCTTCTTATAGCTTGACCTACCAAAAAAACAAAAACCTCAGCTGGAAAAATGATAAAACTTATGGGGGGTGGCGGCACGGTGGCTCAATGGTTAGCACTGCAGTCTTGTAGTGGCTCAGTGGTTAGCACTACAGCCTTGCAGCGCTGGGGTCCTGGGTTCGAATCCCACCAAGGACACCATCTGCAAGGAGTTTGTATGTTCTCCCCGTGTTTGCGTGTGTTTCCTCCCACACTCCAAAAACATATAGATAGGGAATTTAGATTGTGAGCCCCAATGGGGACAGTGTCCTGATGTATGTAAAGCGCTGCGGAATATGTTAGCGCTATATAAAAATAAAGATTTATTATTTTTTTTTTTTTTAAAAAAAAAGCCAAAAAGAAAAATGCAAGAAGCTTAAATGAAGTAATTGGCAAAGAACATCTGCAGAATCAAATACTGATCAGGAACTTCACTTGAATCTCATGGAAGTTCTAACCTCGCGGGTGACTGATGAACTGACTGCCCCATGGTGACCTCCAGTGTATACATAGGATATGGTCTTATGTATAATTTCCTTCCATATTACTGTATGGCTGAGAATAAAGATAAATGCACTTTCCATCACGGAATAATTTCTTCTTTGAGTGTTTGATATGAAAAAAAGTAGTTTTGTGCAAATCAGCCATCGCTGTGAGTTTGGAATTGTTTTGTGAATTTCCATCACAGATCTGTCACTGGAATAATCTAAGATGCTCTCAGAAGTCCCTGGTCGGCCGAACGCTTTCATGTGTAAATAGGAAGAACAGAAACGGGGACGTGACTTGCTAATTAATTGAAGCTGACAATCTTTTCCTTTACGTTTTCCTGGCTGCTTGAAAAACAAATTAACTCCTTCTGCAACAACATCAACGTGTTTTCTTGGTTCATGAACATAACCCTCAACCACTGCCAGAGATAATGGTGCACACCGATGATATGTGGCCCAGATTCTGTAAGACAGACCACCCATCCCTGGACTTTGCGAATCTGACCTGACAGCGAAGGGGTTTATCACACGTAAGGGCTCTTTTCCACTTGCGCAGAGCTTCCAATGCGGGAGCATCGGCAGCAATATGCTAATGACCCTCTGCTGCGGGTGTCAGCCGAGGGTCCTGCGACTGTGATCTGATCTTGGGATCGTACCACAGCCTCAGAGAAGAGGGAGGAAATACTTTCTCCCATCTCCTCCACTGTGTCTCTGTGCATGCACCACGTGCGAGTGCAGTGTGATTTTTTTCACACGCTCCCATAGGCTTGTACGGGGGTGCGTGAGCGAAGATTCGTTGCAAAACGCAGCATGCTGCGATTGCACCGAAAGCACGATTCATGTCAAGAAATAAAAGGAAAGAATGCACTGCCTCATTAATTAACACTGGTGCGAGTGCGATGCAATGTTTTATCAGATCGCACTCGCACATAAAAATCGCAAGTGGAAAAGAGCACGTAATCTCATGATGTGCACAGAAATTGGTGATCCATAAGCTTTGAAAAATAAGGATCTAGTGGGGGCTTTGGGGCTGAAGGCCCCCCATAAAAAAAAAAAAAAAATCTACTGCACCCACCAATATTTGCAGGACTGGCCAACCATGTAATGTGTACAGAGGCCTTCCAGGGGGGGGGGAAAAATCTGAAAAGTCAGGAAGGAGATCGACTGCTTAAAGTGAACATTACCTGATGCAATGACCGGCTCTTTCATAATTTCACACGTGATGGGGCAGAGAAATTCCTCCGGGATGTTAGATGATGCTACTTGCATTTTGCTTTTCAAGTCTTCAATTTTCCTCAAAATTTTATTTCTCAGCCCTAAGGATTCTGTCAAAAGAAAACACGAGTCTATGAACATAACAGCCCCAATTCATTACTGGTACATTATAATGAAGAACGCACCGGAATAATATGTGCCAAATTCATTAGGAGGCATGGGCTGCTTAAAGGAATTTTTCAGATTTTTAGAAAACCCAGGTTCCCTATCTGAAGTTTATTTATTTTAAAATAGTGCTTTACTCACCCTCCCCAGGTAGACGCTAGTAGAGTTGAGCAAGTAGCTATTTGTACTTGCTATACTCATTATGAGTACTGTCTAATACTCGCATATTCGTTCCAAATAGCGTGTGCAATGCAAGTCAATAGGGAATACTCACAATGTAACGAGTAACTGGAATTCCGCACTATTCGCTACTTGCACAAATTGTGCGGCATTCGGGTTGCTCGTTACATCACAAGTTTTTCCCCCATTGACTTGCATTGCATATTCGGAATGAATACGCGAGTATTAGACAGTACTTGTTATGAGTATAGTGAGTAAGAATAGTTAGCGATTAGAGTTGAGCGAATAGCTAAGTCTCCCTTGCTGCTCCCGCTAATGTAAATTTGTCAGCGCTGTAGCCAATCAGTGAGCTTGGTGGCTCTACTCCGAGTAGGCGGCACAAAACACTGGCTGCAGCGCATCAGTGAGCTCAATCTTGTGTTAGCGCTGCACACCATAACAGACTCTGGGAGCAGCAGTGGAGACTCAGTGCTGGACCCGGGTGGGTGAGTAAAGCCCTGTTTTGTTTTGGGGATTTGTTTATGCAAGCTTCAGCTGGGGGACAAGAGATTTCCAAAAAATCAAAAAACAGTATAGTGAACTTAAAGCCACAACCCCCGCCAATTACACCAGTCCCCATAATTTAATTTATGCTGCTTTTTATGTTGACGTAAGTTTTGGTACTTTTGTGGCATAAACTAATACTTTTGTTGTGCGAGTTTGGCTACACACCATTTTTCAAAAAGTTGTCAGAGTTGGCCAGGATAGGCGTAAAAACTCCAAAAGTCACCGCCTTTTTTTTATGCAATTTACTTTGCACAAAATTCTTGTGACATTTCAGACATGAAAAAACTGCTGTTGAATCGGGGCTCTATGTCTTCATCCGCAGGCCGCGTACCTATCTTGAGATCGTGAAGCAGACTGTCTTTAGTGAGGCCAAGTAATTCTTTTCCATCGATGTTGTTTGCGGTGAAGTGACGCTCCACCTCCGCCAGGCTCTCATTTACAAGCCACATCCGGACATCGGCCTCCGTCCAGGACTCAATAAGAGGGTCGCTTTTTCTCTTCATTCCGGCAGCTGGAACACAAGATATACCCATCAATAACCTCAATATGGAGACTATAGATTTCTATAGAGATCTTACAGGGTGGGTAAAGAACATCCAGAACGAAAAATGATGGGGTGTAACCATAAGTCATCGCGAACGGACAGGCTCATAAATCTATTAGGAAACATGGATGTGTGAGTCCCGTCTTCTCAGGCTGTGAATTGCACTAAGACACAATTACAGACAATCCCACAGAACAGTGTGGATATTATAGGGTAATAAATAAGCGCCGGCCACTAAGTGTCGCCCTTCTATCTAACTTTCTGTTCGCTACCTTTTGTGTAATTCCCCCTAACTACAGAGACTCTGAGACTGATTACAGAGGGGCCTGCTCTCGCTACAGGAAGTGGGGGAGGGGGGTATAGTCTCTCTACAGGAAGTGGGGGAGGGGGGATAGTCTCTACAGGAAGTGGGGGAGGGGGGATAGTCTCTCTACAGGAAGTGGGGGAGGGGGGATAGTCTCTCTACAGGAAGTGGGGGATAGTCTCTCTACAGGAAGTGGGGGAGGGGGTATAGTCTCTCTACAGGAAGTGGGGGATAGTCTCTCTACAGGAAGTGGGGGAGGGGGGATAGTCTCTCTACAGGAAGTGGGGGATAGTCTCTCTACAGGAAGTGGGGTATAGTCTCTCTACAGGAAGTGGGGGATAGTCTCTACAGGAAGTGGGGGATAGTCTCTCTACAGGAAGTGGGGGAGGGGGGGTAGTCTCTCTACAGGAAGTGGGGGAGGGGGGATAGTCTCTCTACAGGAAGTGGGGGATAGTCTCTCTACAGGAAGTGGGGGATAGTCTCTCTACAGGAAGTGGGGGATAGTCTCTCTACAGGAAGTGGGGGAGGGGGGATAGTCTCTCTACAGGAAGTGGGGGATAGTCTCTCTACAGGAAGTGGGGGAGGGGGGATAGTCTCTCTACAGGAAGTGGGGGAGGGGGGATAGTCTCTCTACAGGAAGTGGGGGAGGGGGGATAGTCTCTCTACAGGAAGTGGGGGAGGGGGGATAGTCTCTCTACAGGAAGTGGGGGATAGTCTCTCTACAGGAAGTGGGGGAGGGGGGTATAGTCTCTCTACAGGAAGTGGGGGAGGGGGAATAGTCTCTCTACAGGAAGTGGGGGAGGGGGGATAGTCTCTCTACAGGAAGTGGGGGAGGGGGGATAGTCTCTCTACAGGAAGTGGGGGAGGGGGGATAGTCTCTCTACAGGAAGTGGGGGATAGTCTCTCTACAGGAAGTGGGGGAGGGGGGATAGTCTCTCTACAGGAAGTGGGGGAGGGGGGATAGTCTCTCTACAGGAAGTGGGGGATAGTCTCTCTACAGGAAGTGGGGGAGGGGGGTATAGTCTCTCTACAGGAAGTGGGGGAGGGGGAATAGTCTCTCTACAGGAAGTGGGGGAGGGGGGATAGTCTCTCTACAGGAAGTGGGGGAGGGGGGATAGTCTCTCTACAGGAAGTGGAGGAGGGGGGATAGTCTCTCTACAGGAAGTGGGGGAGGGGGATAGTCTCTCTACAGGAAGTGGGGGAGGGGGGATAGTCTCTCTACAGGAAGTGGGGGATAGTCTCTCTACAGGAAGTGGGGGAGGGGGGTATAGTCTCTCTACAGGAAGTGGGGGAGGGGGAATAGTCTCTCTACAGGAAGTGGGGGAGGGGGGATAGTCTCTCTACAGGAAGTGGGGGAGGGGGGATAGTCTCTCTACAGGAAGTGGAGGAGGGGGGATAGTCTCTCTACAGGAAGTGGGGGAGGGGGATAGTCTCTCTACAGGAAGTGGGGGAGGGGGGATAGTCTCTCTACAGGAAGTGGGGGAGGGGGGATAGTCATTCTACAGGAAGTGGGGGAGGGGGGATAGTCTCTCTACAGGAAGTGGGGGAGGGGGGATAGTCTCTCTACAGGAAGTGGGGGAGGGGGGATAGTCTCTCTACAGGAAGGGGGGCCGGGATAGTCTCTCTATAGGAAGTGGGGATAGTCTCTCTCTACAGGAAGTGGGGGAGGGGGGAATAGTCTCTACAGAAACTGGGGACAGGCCTTGTCTCTCCAGGAAGTGAGGTGGGGATTGTTTACAGGAAGGGGGGCCGGGCTTGTCTCTCTACAGGAAGTGGGGGGCATTTCTGTCTCTACAGGAAGTGAGGGCTAGTCTTTGTCTCCCTACAAAAAAAATGGGAGTTGGTCTTTCGGCTCCTGCTTTCCCGTCTGCATTGAGGTATAAACAGATGTGACCTTTCTATTAAGGGCAGGCAAACCATCAGGCAATGAGATGACCTGAATTTTGGGGAAATTAAGGGAAGACTTCTCCCACACCTATAGTGCTGGCAAAATGCTGAGAGGAACTGCCCACATAAAAATAACGGATGCCAAGTAACAGAGCATGATAATACTGACAGTTCCTGACTTATTAGACTGGCAGCTGCACCAAAATCAGTTTTATCTTGTTGCGGGCGATGAGGGCATTCCTATCGCCTATGGGAGAATGCATAAAAGTAACACCATACATAGAGCAAGCTGAATTTTAAAGAAAAAAAAATGCTGAAGACCAAGAAAAAACAAAAAATTTAGCGGAGGGTGACCCTATAGTATTCTATTATAATTTGTACTCTAGATTACCTTTATAGTATACACCAAATCTACCTCTTCTGGGAGCAGAAAGATTTTAAATTCTGGTACATTTTTTTAAAGTGACACTTTGTAATAAATTAGTCCTATTTTATTCTGCCGCACATTAGCTTCCGCCAGGAGGACAATACTGCAGTCTGAGTAAATCACCCCCATGGTTATTTTTTGGGTAAGAACTTACCTGGTGAATTACCGGTACTTGTTTTTCCCAATTTCCAGATCATTACGGTCTTGTCCATAGAGCCTGTTGCCAGCAGGTTTTGGTTTGGAGCGAGTGCACAGGCCGTCACATACCTGCCGAGGGAATGCCACCCTGTTATATTACACACATGGTGCTGCGCCCTGGTATAGAGCTCAGCTGCAGGAAGAAATGACACACACAGAACACTATGTCCTATTGTTTGTCTCTTGGCAGCTGAGAATATAACATACACCTAGTGCACATTCCTGACATGACAGTGCGTCCCGGTAGGGACAGTGCGTCCCGGTAGGGTCAGTGCTGGAGACCTCCTCCCTGCCCGGGCAGCGTCAGTCAGGCTGCAATGTACATCCGTACCACATAGTAAATGCTGGGGTCTACCCACCGGGTGTGATGTGTCAGGATATGCAGAATGCAGCCGGATTTCTGCAAAAAAAAAAAAAAAAAAATATGTTGGATTCAGTGCGATGTTCTGACCCAATGAACTTTTTGCTTTGTCATAGAACTTTGATAACACTATGCAAAACTATTATTTATTCATTAGATTTTTTTTTTATATGCTATATTGGAAACTTTTTGAACTTTAACTTTTTTCTAAAAAATTTTCAAAACTTTTTCTAAGTATATTAGACCTGCTAGATGACTAGAATATGCAGCTGCTTGTATAACGCACCACAAAACTTGTGTATAGCAGAGAATTGCGCCTGTCGGGGTCGTCATCAGCGCCCCCAGCAATTACATTGTAAAGGGAGGGAGCCCCGTCCACCTGTCTAATGGCTTAGATATAAGGGGTCGCTATTGACCATGGTTATATAGCCAGAATTAAGCCCCGTTCACATGTTCAGTTATTTGGTCAGAATTTTACATCAGTTTTTGTAAGCCAAAAATGCAGAAGTGGTGCACATGTTTCTATTGTATTTTTCGTCTGATTGTTCCACTTCTGATTTTGGTGTACACATAGTGATGTAAAATACTGACCAAATACTCAACATGTGAATGTGGCTCCATCTTCGATCCTGGCAGTTGTAGCAGGAGATCGATCTATACATCCCCTGTGATTACAGACAAGAAGGGGTTAAAGTACCTGTCCTTCTGCACCCAGATTTACACAACTGGCACCCAGCAGTATCTGTGTGTGCAAAGAGCTCCCCCTAGTGGTAGATGCAAACACAATGGTTTGATTTCATGGCTTTGTGATATAGGAAGTCATTTACTTGCAGTAATTTGGAATATGTCAGATTTCTGTCTCAACAAAGCAGCATAAGCGAGAGATCGGCCTTCATTCTGGCAACTGGTGGAGTCTCCGCTCACAGATCCTTTATCAATTCTATCTTTAACAACATCTCAGAAGATAAAAGGTGACCATCTCCTTTACAGACTATTAAAATTGATTAAAAAAAAATAATTTACTTACTGCCCCATAAATAATTACTGACTTATCCACGGACCTGTAAAAAGAATAAAATGAAATATTAAGAACAAGTTACACTTCTCAGTACAGACCGAACATAACCGGGTAACTCACCCTATGGGACCTATAAAGGATCTACATAAAACTTTTATTCCCGAGATTTTTTTGGGCAGAAACTTAACGATTTAGGACACATAAAAGATACAGTGAATGGTTTGCTGCCCTCTAGTGTCCTTGTGTAAAATTACACTACACAGTATGAAAGGTTATTATTATTTATTATTATAGCGCCATTTATTCCATGGCGCTTTACATGCGAAAGAGGTATACATAATAGGCACAAGTACAATAATCATAAACAATACAAGGCAAAGACAGGTACAGGAGGAGAGAGGACCCTGCCCGCGAGGGCTCACAGGTTATAGTGGACAATAAAAGACCCCCTTTTTTTGGGGCCGCTAAAGACAAGTCTGGTATCAAAGGCTGATGTGTTGCCAGGGTATCAAACACATACATAGATTACATATATATTATATATATATTATATATATATACACACACACACAGTGTATATAGCCATACCACTAGCTCGATTAATAAATCATCCTGAAAGGTTCTGTTTATATGGATGGCTTTGACACAGATCTGATAATGGTACCCATAGGATCCAATATATATCTCAAAATATATATCTATCTATCTATCTATCTATCTATATATATATATATATATATATATATATCTCAAAAAAAATAAAGCGAACACTAAAATACCATTGTGTTAAGTGTTCCCTTTATTTTTTTCAACAGTGTATATAAATAAATTTATATGTGTATATATATCTATCTATCTATCTATCTATCTATATATATATATATATATATATATATATATATATATATATATATATATTTCATGGACATCCTACAACCTACACGACCAGACACAGGGGCCCAAAAGCTTGGGGGGCCCAGGCCAACCTAAAAAGCAGGTGGAATTGGGCATTTCTATGAGTTCTTGAGCTGCAAAGGGCCCATATATTGTATTTGCACAGGGGCCCTTCTCTGTCCGTGTCTGTCAGATAGCTGACCGAAATCTAATCTGACAGGATCCCTTAATAGGTCCTGAATATATGATTAAAAGGCTATAAATCTGATCTGAACCACGTCCTATTCCTCTGACGAATCCTACTGAAAGATATGGACCCCTTCTGGGAAGGTTACCTTTATCTCTTAAATACATGTATATTGGACTGAAAATAATGTTTCCTTTTAGTTTCATTATTCATTTTGCACAGTCTATTGCTGCAGAATGTGTTAACTAAGAATCTGCCAGCGAGTTGGTTCTAAAGGCCCCGTCACATACAGAGATAAATCTTTGGCAGATCTGTGGTTGCAGTGAAATCATGGACATATTGTTCCATTTGTACACAGCCACAAACCTGGCACTGATTGTCCACAATTTCACTGCAACCACAGATCTGCCGCAGATTTATCTGTGTGTGACAGGGCCTTTAGGGTGGTGTCACACACAGCGACGACGACAACGACATCACTCCTACGTCACCATTTTCTGTGACGTTGCAGCGACGTCCCGTCGCTGTCGCTGTGTGTGACATCCAGCAATGAGCTGGCCCCTGCTGTGAGGTCGCCGCTCGTTGCTGAATGTCCAGCTTCATTTTTTGGTCGTCGCTCTCCCGCTGTGACACACACATCGCTGTGTGTGACAGCGAGAGCGACGAAATGAAGCGAGCAGGGAGCAGGAGCCGGCGTCTGGCAGCTGCGGAAAGCTGTAACCAGGGTAAACATCGGGTAACCAAGGGAAGACCTTTCCCTGGTTACCCGTTATTTACCTTCATTACCAGCGTCCGCCGCTCTCGCTGCCAGTGCCGGCTCCTGCTGTCTGCATATGTAGCTGCAGTACACATCGGGTAATTAACCCGATGTGTACTGTAGCTAGGAGAGCAGGGAGCCAGCGCTAAGCGGTGTGCGCAGCTCCCTGTTCTGTGCACATGTAGCTGCAGTACACATTGGGTAATTAATCCGATGTGTACTGTAGCTAGGAGTGTAGGGAGCCAGCGCTAAGCGGTGTGTGCTCCCTGCTCTCTGCACATGTAGCACAGCGACGCGTGTGGTTATGATCGCTGCTGCTTCTGCTGTGTTTGACAGCTAAGCAGCGATCATAACAGCGACTTACAAGGTCGCTGTTGCGTCACAGAAAATGGTGACGTAACAGCGACGTCGTTGTCGCTATGTGTGAACCCAGCTTTAGTCTGTAACTCTTATCTGTCTTTACTAAGCTTCTCTTCTTTCATGTAACCTGTGGTCAAAGGGGGAAACTTTTCTCCTTGCGGAGACTGACAAACCACTTTTGACCTTTAGGATTGCTACTTCCAATAGGAGGCACTAGAGTTCATCCCCTTCCCTGAAGAGATAATTGGTGTGGTAAGAAAAAACAGCTGATAGGAGTTCAGCAACTATAGATAAGTCATAACTCACCCCTCAGAAAAAGCTCACTGACAGATTCTTAGTTAGCTCATTCTGCAGCCAGCAATAAGAGGGGGAATCAAATAACCTTTACCCCTGTCTGATACCATGAAAAAAAATCAATAGTTGTACCAATCTGCATGGGGGTCACATTAACCCCAGGGTACTAGACAAGGGTTAAATGTTAATTGGTGCAACATTCTTAATGAAAACTAATTGCAAAATTATTTTTTAGCCTAATAAATGCATTTAAGTAAATAAAAAAAAAAAACAAAAAAGGTATCCAAATCTTGTAAGGAAAAAAATCTTACCCGGAGACAATGGTTTCCCCGTCACTGGAGAAGGCGCAGGACAAGACCGGGGCTGCATGGCCGCTGAGGGTCAACTTGCATCTCATGTCAAAACCTTTAAAGATAAATAGAAATAAATGATATGACGGATGCGCCCCCGCACTACGCAGCTTTATCCTCGTGGATTGCTATCACCTTTCTCACTTCCAACTGATATCAGCCAAATTTTGATCTCGTTATCTTGACCACAAGACGCCATCTGGAAGCATTCGGTGCCACGTATTGTGTCTGGAGGAGAACAAAAATGTCAAAAACAACAGCAGCGTGCAAAAGTGTCATCCAGATTATACACACCGAGCATAAAATCCAGCAGCCCGGCTTATATCATCCACAGCTTAGTTTACTGGGTGCAGCAGTTGTGATATAATCACAGTTTCCTCTGCTGCAGATCTAGCAGAGCTCGGAATGCTGAGCTGTGTATAATCCCGCCCACACCACTGATTGGCAGCTTTCTGTGTACACTGTATATTGATCTATAGCTGCTAATCTGTGCTGCGAATGTGGTTGGACCAGGAGGCATGAGACAGCTTGACCTGTAGTGATAATTTCCTTCTGATAAAACACTGATTTTATTGAAAATAAAACACAGCAAAGTAATATCGCTGGAATCAGGGTCTCAGCCCCCTACATCATGCAGCAAACAGATTACATAGAAAAAGCCTGCTGACAGATACAATAATAAAAGAATAAAATAAAAAAATAAAATAAGAAAAAAAAAAAAAGATAAGAAAAAATTTAGAAGCCACCCGAGGCCCCTAACTACCCATTGCTATGGCAAGAGAGGTACTCTCAGCCCTGTAGGGAGATAACGGGCATCAGTGCAGGAGGCTTGATGGGAACCAAATACCATCCTGATATGGCCATATAACCGCTTGCTGAAAACGACTAGACATGGAGGAGCTGTGAGACCTGTACAGTCTAGAAAGTTGAGCCTAATCAAAGGCAATAGCAAGACTTCTTTCCCAATTAGAAAATAAAAGAGGGGCGAGTTGACCCGGAGGAGACATCATCATCTATCGTAAGGGAGAAGGTGCGTTTGATGGGGTCGGAGCCAGGGATTATACGCTTTAGGGGTGTTTTAGTTGTAGGATGACAAGGAACTGGTACATATGGTTGTCCAAAATGTCAAAAAATCAACATCTCCTTCCCAGATTCCAGAGCACGACAGCTGATCCAGTACATTTCTTAGGGTATGTTCACACTTCCGTTGTTTTGCTTCCGTCAGGTCCGTCGTTGCGACACAATGACGGATCCGTCGTTTTTTAAATATCAACTGACGCAACGGATGTGCTATTTCACAGGATTCGGTTCACAGGAATCCTGTGAAAAAACTGATCCGTCGCGTCCGTTACATCCGCTGTGCGTCCGTTTTTTGACGGATCCATCGTAATCCGTTTGTGAACAGTGGGTGTTCCAGACATGCTGGGCATGCTCAGTAGAGCATGACGGAATCCAGCACCATAGACAGCCATTATAGCTTGTGACGGATGGTGACGGACACCTGCGGAGTGCGTTTTTTTGCCGCTCCAAAAAACATTACATTCAGCGACTGACAGTCACTAAATGACTGATCTGTCATGCGGCGGATACAACGCAAGGCCATCAGTCACAATCCATTGCTAATAGACGTCTATGGGGAAAAAAACGGGTCCCTGAAAAATATTTTGCAGGATACTGTATTTCCTCAAGGCGACGGATTGCGAAGGAAGCAAAACAACGGAAGTGTGAACATAGCCTTAGTAATGCAAAGAGTGATATATGTGGCAAATCCAGCTGTATATTTGCAGCGTTTTTTTTGCTGTTGGAATTTTACTGCAGAAATTGGAAAGTGGGTAAGTCTTGAATGCACAGACCCCAAGGGTCCGAAGGTTTGCTGCAACTGTATCCAGTCTAAATGAATCATCCGCGAATAAGAAACTAGACTGATACACAGCGGCACATCATCAAGACAGGAGACTGGATACAACTGTAACAAATCCTCAGCTGTGAGAGGTTCTAGGTCTCTAGGTTTTCAGCCTCTGAATTTGCACAGTATTGTTTCTATTCACTGATCACCAAAAAGGATCTTGAAACTGGTGAAGAATTATATATCAAGTTGCTTTATTAATGACTAGAGATGGGCGAATAGTAACTATTGGTGTTCGGATAATGCTTACAGAGTATTATTCCAGTGTTCGTCATGGCAAGAAAAATGCTCCATTTCCCCATTGACTTGCATTAGGTTTGTTATTGGTGATGAATACCGGAATAGAACTTTGGGATTCGTTACGAATAATCCGAACACGAATAGTTACTAATCGCCCATCACTATTAATTACACAATGGCTGACTGGGACTAAAATATTAATGACTAGGGATGATCGAATACCTCAAATATTCGGCTTTGCGAATATCCGACGAATAGGTCGCCGCTATACGAATATTCGATGCGCAATGTAAGTCTATGGGAAGCCCGAATAGTTGTTATTCGGGTTTGCCATAGACTTATATTGCACATCGAATAATCGCGAATAGTGGCGACCTATTCGGAAAATATTTGCAAAGCCGAATATTTAAGGTATTCGATCATCCCTATTAATGACCTATCTGTAGGATAGGTCGTCAATATCAGACTAGTGGGGGTCTATCACTAGGTACCCCTACAATCATTGACCAGATGTGCACAATATATGGGGCTTGACATAAGAGGGTCTGTACATTGTTGAGAGGCCACTTCCAGGTACTGAGCTGCCAAGTGTCGGACCCCCGTCAGTTTGATGTTAATCCCGCTAATAAATAGAATGGGAAGTTTTTCTATTAAATATATTAATACATTGAAACTTCCTTTCCTCTGATGACCGCCTCTCTTTACTGACCAGTTACTGGTATGGATGAGAAGTCACAGCACGTTACTCCCAGGTCATGAGCTTTGTCACTGTACAGACAGCGCATGTTCTCATCCCAGGCTGTCAGATCTCCACATGAAGAACCGGTGATGAAAATATTCCCAGCAGGGGAGAAGGCACAAGCCACGAGAGAGCCATCCTTCACCTGGCCCGATCTGCAAGGAAAAAGCCATAGTGTAATATATTCATAACTTTCTACATCTGGATTATTGATTAAATGGAGTCTGTCACTCCCGAACTGCAAATTCAGCAACTATATGGGACCTAATCCCTATAAAAATCATACAAGCAGCAAACCTTTCCGGAATATAGTTGCACAAAAAAAAAAAGAAAAACACTTTTAATCCATTATGTAAATGAGAGCACTTTAGTGCACCCTCGGTGTGGTCAACCTCGCCGTGCACCCTCGGTGTGGTCAACCTCGCCGTGCACCCTCGGTGTGGTCAACCTCGCCGTGCACCCTCGGTGTGGTCAACCTCGCCGCGCACCCTCGGTGTGGTCAACCTCGCCGCGCACCCTCGGTGTGGTCAACCTCGCCGCGCACCCTCGGTGTGGTCAACCTCTCCGCGCACCCTCGGTGTGGTCAACCTCTCCGCGCACCCTCGGTGTGGTCAACCTCGCCGTGCACCCTCGGTGTGGTCAACCCCGCGTGCACCCTCGGTGTGGTCAACCTCACTGTGCACCCTCGGTGTGGTCAATCTCCCTGTATTCATGGTGTGGTCAACATCTCCCTGTATTCATGGTGTGGTCAACATCTCCCTGCACAGTTACGCCATTTACAGCATTTAATTTCTCACAGCGAGTGATCTCTTAATGTGAAATCCCTGTTCCTGTGCTTGCACAGTGAATTGGAGGAGCAGAAAGACATGCTCATTATGTTGGGAGCGGCATGCTATTGGGATCAGTGTGTGCATGCTCTGAGCTCTGGCTCCTCTCTGAAGCCACTCTCACTAAACTGGCCACGGCCTGGCAGGAGGCCGGGGATCAGTGTGTACCCTCACCCACATTACGTGCATGTCCTCATTGACATTGTGACCTTTGGACTCCTCCAGTGTCACCGCGCAAGCGCATGAACAAGAATTTCAGTTTAAGGATCTCTCGGTGTGTGAAAGCAAATGCTGCCAATCAAGCTGATGGACAGTGCTAAACATGCATATAGAAGTGCATAATGATGCGCTGATAGATTGACCACACCAAGGGTGCACGAGAAATTGGCCACTAAAATTTATGTTACTGGAATTATTTTTATAGGGGCTAAGTAGATATAAAAGTAGCCGATTTGCAGTTTGGGGATGACAGACACCCTTTAGTACATTAGTTGTCAGAACTTATCAAACTAAAGATCCAAACTATTTTTCTACAAACACATACAAATCAGCCTGGAAATAAGGTGTTGACACCAAATATTGGTAAAGCGTTTTCTCTTGAGCACCTTCACATGTAATGTTTTTACACCGAACAAAAATATAAATACAACACATTGGTTTTGAGCACATTTTTCATGAGCTGAACTCAAAGATCTGAGACTTTTTCTATGCACATAAAAAGCTTTTTTCTCTCAAATATTGTTCACAAATTTGTCTAAATCTGTTAGTGAGCTCTTCTCCTTTGTGGAGATAATCTGTCCACCTCACAGGTGTGCTATATCAAGATGTTGATTAGATAGAATGATTATTGCACAGGTGTGCCTTAGGCTGGCCAGCATGATTATTGCACAGGTGTGCCTTAGGCTGGCCATCAAGATTATTGTACAGGTGTGCCTTAGGATGGCCAGCATGATTATAGCACACCTGTGCCATAGGCTGGCCAGCATGATTATTGCACAGGCGTGCCTTAGGCTGACCACAATAACAATAAAGGCCTCTATAATGTGCAATTTTACATTATTTGGAGTCGTTCGGGGGAGGGGGGGGGGAGGGGGGGCAGAAAACCAGTCAGTATCTGATGTGACCACCATTTGCCTCGTGCAGTGTCACACATCTCCTTCGCTTAGGGATGATCAGGCTGTTGATTGTGGCCTGTGGGATGTTGTTCCACTCCTCTACAATGGCTGCGAAGTTCTGGATATTGGCAGGATCTTGAACATTGATCCATAGCCCCAAACATGCTCAATGGGCGAGTATGCTACTATGCAGGAACTAAGATGTTTTCCGCTTCCAGGAATTGTGTACAGATCCTTTCCACGTGGGGCCGTGTGCATTATCAGCTGCCACATTAGGTGATGGTCGTGGATGAGGCACGACAATGACCCCAGGATCTCGTCACAGTACCTCTGGGCATTCAAAATGGCATCAATAAAATGCACCTGTGTCCGTTATTCATAACATACACCTTCCTATATCATAACCTCACTGCCACCATGTGCCACTCCATTCCCAACGGTGACATCACCAAACTGCTCACCCACATGATGCCGTACACACGGTCTGCCCTGTACAGTGAGAACCGGGATTCATCGGAAAATAAAAGGTTCTCCAATGTGCCAGGCTCCATCGAATGTGAGCAGTTACCCACTCAAGTTGGTTATGATAACACTATGCAGTCGGGTGGAGACCCCCGATGTGGACCACAAGCAGCAGATGAGCTTCCCGGAGACGGTTTCTGAAAATTTGTGCTGAAATTCTTTGGATTGTTGCAGCCGCTGTCCGGGCGGCCGGTCTCAGAAGGTGAAGATGTGGCGGTGCTCGCCTGCTGTGGTTACTCGCGGTCCCCGGGTGTGAGGCCGGTTGGATATTCTGCCAAATTCTCTGAAACACTTTTGGAGATGACTAATGGTAGAGAAATGATCATTGAGTTCACGGGCAACATCTCTGGTGGCCATTCCTGCAGTCAGTAGCCAACTGCACGCTCCTTGTGACATCTGTGGCACTGTGCTGTGTGATAAAACTGCACATTGTAGAGTGGCCTTTATTGTGGCCAGCCTACGGTAGAGCATAAAGCAGACATTCATTAACGTTTCCCCTGAAATGACCCGAATATATTAATGAGTTTGCACACAGAGCAGTTTATGAGCCGCAACGCTTGCAGTTATATCTTCTGCCAATATGGATATCCACCTTCAAGGACATTTTTTTGTACTTAAATGTATGTATTTGGGCAAAAATTAATAATTTTTGCAATTGGGATTGATTTAAAATGTAGCATTGTTTGGCGTTTCCCTGCACATTCAACTTTGATGTGGTCTGCGGTCATAAATCATCCGAGAGGAACTTGAAAGAAGACATAAACTCCCCTATCGGCTCACTGACTGATTCTCAGTTAAATCGTTCTGTAAACAAACCTAACAAACAAAAATCATCCGGACATTCTGACCACTAAGCTGCTTCCATAACCAATTTTACCCATCTAGCGCACACACCTGTGAAATCTTAACAAAGGGACATTCCATAGGACCACCGAGCCATCCGCGGACCCCGAAACTAAATACATGGAGCTTGGTGAAAACCTGCAGACTCTAACCGGGCTGCTGCCTGGCTGCTCCAACGATGCCAGAATCTGTCCGTTACACATATTCCAGAGGATGGTTTTACCATCTGTTGAACATGAAGCCAGGACGGTCTGATTAGGGGAAAAGCAGCAGCAGTGCACGGCGTAGGTGTGACCCCGCAGCGGTGAGAACGATACCTCCGCAAAGTCCTCGATGGAATAAACCCGGATAGTTTTATCCAAAGAACACGTAGCAAGGAGCGAGTCCGAGAAGGAACAGCTGTTTACATCATCGGTGTGATCCGATAGTGTCCGGATTAATTCCACCATTTTACCGAGTCTGGAAAATAAGAACAAAAAATTTGGTTAACATCATATGCCCCTTCATTAATTAAACCACCATAATCCAGGCTCTAAGGGGGAATATACTTACTGTGTATATACAGTGTGCCCACCCATATCCTGTCCACTGTCATTAACTTGAGAACGGCGGCAGCTATAGGCATAGAAGTGGTGTCTAGGTATAGTAAAGTAGCCATGCACTACGCAATGAAACCACCTATAGCGTCACCTGGTGGAAAACAACGGAGTTAGCATTTTTATCTCTAAAATGGAACGAGAGAGAAAAAAAGTGAATTACAAAGTTGTAGGGCATCATCAATTCAATACGAATCGACACCTTGCATGGCTACTTTACTA
Source organism: Anomaloglossus baeobatrachus (assembly GCF_048569485.1). Taxonomy (NCBI): domain Eukaryota; kingdom Metazoa; phylum Chordata; class Amphibia; order Anura; family Aromobatidae; genus Anomaloglossus; species Anomaloglossus baeobatrachus. Next base: position 42,417,812 of record NC_134359.1, read on the forward strand.
TACCTAGACACCACTTCCATACCTATAGCTTCCGCCGTTCTCAAGTTAATGGCGGTGGACAGGATATGGGTAGACACACTGTATGCTTGACAATGTCTACTGACTACATTCATCGTAAAATCGTCTATTAGGACAGGTGCTCTCATTGGCTGGCTTTGACCTCTGGGGCAGCACTTATGTAGCTATGTGGACCCTTTCGCTTTATTTCACCATGCTTTCCTCACTGTGCAGAGTACCGCAACCAAGTACCACATTAATATCAGTGCCGCAGTTTCCCTGCACAGCCGCTGTGCAAAGGAATAATACAGCAACATCAGCGCTGTGACTCCTTCATTCTCCAATGTCAGACCCCCACTGATTAAAAAGTGATAATATCGGAATCAGACTATCAGTACCAAAGTGTTTTTGCCATCGTTGCCATCAGGACTGTATGCAGCACTGGTACTGTTGTGAGTTACTTGCACTTTTTCCACTTTTTGGAGCAGTGCTCACTTGGTGTGGGGCCAAAGAAAATAATTTGGTGGGGGTTCCCCGGTCACAGCTCATGCTATCAGCCATTGTACAGAGCAGTTTTCATTCTAATGGGCAAAAACTATGTCAGCGTGTGCCAAGTAATATTACTTCTTCCCTGCAGAGGAAATGTGCAGGCGCCAGCAGCTCCCCCCTGTGATCGGCTCATCCCCAGGAGAGGAGATCCATGTCACTATGTAACTCTCAGCCCTTCAGGCCGGGTAGAGGCTCGGGAAACTCATATTGGGCACATTATCAATGACTACCTTCTGTACAGAGTAAGATTAGATGAGACTGGCTTAAAATGCGTCAGCTTTATCATAGTGATTCATGTTGATTGATAACTGTGGAGCGTCTCTACTGATAGTTTACGCTGCCTATTACTTGACTTACTTTGTGATACAAATATTTGGCAATTTTAAGCACTTTTTTGGCACACAGTGTTGTGACGTTAGACCATGTCCATTTCAGCTAAGCCCCCTCCCTTCTCAGCAAAGCCATGGTCATAGCTCCCAACTTTGAAAGTTAAGAAGGAGGCACAGTATGATGAACCCAACATACAGTTTTGTACCTACAGTATCCCCACACACACATAATGATGACTAGTTACCCCCATAATATGATGCCCCAACATTGATTTCTAAGCCTCATTATGGTGCCCCACATTGCCCCCTTATATACACTATAATGGCCCAACAATCGCACCACACATCATAATGCCTCCCACATGCACTATTATGCCCTCAAATTGCTCCTAATACATACTATAATGCCCCCAGAGTTGCACCACCCAGCTTAGTGCCTACCATACGCAGTATGATGCCCTCAAATAATACCCCCACAGTTGCACCACACATTATAGTGCCTCCCACACGCTGTATGATGCCCCCAAATTGCCCCTAATACACACTATAATGCCCCCACAGTCACACCACACATCATTGAGTGTGATGCCCCCGAATTGCCACTAATAAACACTATAATGCCCTTACAGTCGCACCACACAGTATAATGCATCCCACACAGTATAATGCCCTCCCCATTCAGTATGATGCCCCCACAGTTTCCTCACAGTATAATGTACCCAGTTGTCCCCCATACAGTTCCCCTTATATAGTATATTTTCCCATAAAATACATTTTTGTGGCACAAAAAAGGTAAGAATTCTGTTTTAGATTAGTAAGTCTCCCCTATTTTCATTATGTGTCTCACCAAAAAGAATATTAAGAAATCATGAGGCCACATAGCAAAAGTCCTAATTGGGTTTTCTCATCCTTTCCCCCACCACACCAGGCCACCGCTGAAAAAATACATACAAATTCAGCAGTATCAAGGCTTTTAGGAGCAAAGTCGCAGTCACAGAAGGTCACATAATATAAGCAAATAAAATACATACTCCCAACTTTTACAGACAGGTACAGTAACATGGATTGCCGCATTAATCCCCAGACTGTTCTCACTGGCTACAATACCCTTTTTCCCTATAATAAAAAAACAAAACAAATCCCCCCACACAGCTACATAAAGTATGATAACCCAACAGCTCCCAACACACAGTATGAGGACCCCCACACAGTATCATAGCCCCCACAGCCCTTTACAGACAGTATAATGCTCTCACACTGGATGATACACCCCCCACCCCCCATACAATATGATGGCTCCCACAGACTAAATATAGTGTGATAAACCCGCAGCCCCCCATACACAGTAAGATGGCCCTCACAGCTCATAACACACAGTATGAGGACCCCCACATACCCTCATACCAAGATACCCCCACAGTTACCTGCGGTGTGACGTCCCCACAGTCTACCCCTCACCACCACAAGTACTGACAACATAAACAAGACAGGTAGTATAATAGCTCCCACAGCCTTTACAGACAGTATGATGCCCCCCCACACACATTATGATGGCTTTCACAGACCCCCAAACACAGTATGATGTCTCCACAGTCACCTCCATACAATATACTGGCTCCTATAAACTGCCACACGCAGTATGATACATCCACAGCCCCCCACAGCGCTCAACACACAGTATGAATATCCTAGACCTCACAGCCATTTACAGAGACTATGATTCCCCCATACTGGACGATACACCCACCACCCCCCACACATATTATGGATGGCTTTCACAGACCACTAAACACAGTATGGTGCCTCCACAGTCACCCCCACACAATATTCTGGCTTCCACAAACTGCCACACATAGTATAATACATCCACAGCCCCCCATAACGCTCAACATACAGTATGAGGATCATAGACCTTAAAGCTATTTACAGACTCTATGATGCACCTGTGAGGAAAGAGTTAACTAAAATTGAATAGATAGACACCCACATCGCTTGCAAAGAGCATAGACTGACCCATCAGACACTGAGAAGAACCAAGGACAGATAAGACTTGTGCTTAGCCAAGGAGAAATGAAACTTACTTATGCTTTGCCGAGAAACGAAAGTTATGCCTTTGTACACAACATAGCTACGCCCCTATTAGTTTGATAAAAACCTGTATGTACAATAAACGTTAGTTCAGAGCGCACACTCTCTTGCCTTATGTGCAGACACTATTCTCTGTCTGTATCTCATTAAGGTTAAGGGAAGCCGAGGGGGTGACCGGGACCCTCTCCGCATTCGGTCATCGCTGGCAACAGTTGTGATCCATCCAGGGGTCACCTTATCACACCCATACTGGATGATGCACCCCACACATTATGATGGTTTTTCCACAGACAGCCACAAATGGTGTTATGCTCGCAGTCACTTTCACACAATAGGATGGCTCCCAGACATTGCCACACACAGTGTGATACACCAACAGCCCCACATACAGTAAGACGACCCCCACATCTCCCATCACACAGTAAGACGGCCCCCACATCTCCCAACATACAGCAGGATGGCCCACACAGCTCCCAACACACAGTATGACTCCCACATGCCCTCATATCTAGATACCCCCACAGTAAGATGGCCCCCACATCTGCCAACACACAGCAAGATGGCCCCCACATCTCCCAACACACAGCAAGATGGCCCCCACATCTCCCAACACACAGCAAGATGGCTCTCACATCTGCCAACACACAGCAAGATGGCCCTCACATCTGCCAACACACAGCAAGATGGCCCCCACATCTCCCAACACACAGCAAGATGGCCCTCACATCTGCCAACACACAGCAAGATGGCCCTCACATCTGCCAACACACAGCAAGATGGCCCTCACATCTGCCAACACACAGCAAGATGGCCCTCACATCTGCCAACACACAGCAAGATGGCCCTCACATCTGCCAACACACAGCAAGATGGCCCTCACATCTGCCAACACACAGCAAGATGGCCCCCACATCTCCCAACACACAGCAAGATGGCTCTCACATCTGCCAACACACAGCAAGATGGCCCTCACATCTGCCAACACACAGCAAGATGGCCCTCACATCTGCCAACACACAGCAAGATGGCCCTCACATCTGCCAACACACAGCAAGATGGCCCTCACGTCTGCCAACACACAGCAAGATGGCCCTCACGTCTGCCAACACACAGTATGACTCCTACATGCCCTCATACCTAGATACCCCCACAGCACAGTACAATGGTCCACACATCTGCCAACATACAGTATGACTCCCACATGCCCTCATACCTAGATACCCCCACAGCCTCTCACACACAGTAAGACGGCACCTACATTTCCCAACACACAGTAAGACGGCCCCCACATCTCCCAACACACAGTATGACGGCCCCCACATCTCCCAACACACAGTATGACGGCCCCCACATCTCCCAACACACAGTATGACGGCCCCCACATCTCCCAACACACAGTATGACGGCCCCCACATCTCCCAACACACAGTATGACGGCCCCCACATCTCCCAACACACAGTATGACGGCCCCCACATCTCCCAACACACAGTATGACGGCCCCCACATCTCCCAACACACAGTATGACGGCCCCCACATCTCCCAACACACAGTATGACTTCCACATGCCCTCATACCTAGATACCTCCACATAGCATGATACCCCCACAGTTTACCACCACCACCCCCCACTCATAAGTGCTGACAATGGATACAAATTCCTAGCTCGGTTCCCTTGATGCCGTGCTTCGCTCCAGACATTGTGGACGCTCCACGCAGGAGGCACGAACTAGTAATATCGTCATGCCTGCTGCAAGAAGACTCAGACGCTGAATGACGGCTGCTCCAACATTGAATTCATCTGTATGTGAATCCTGATGACGCAGATACTACTGAAATTGATACGCCTCAGTGCCGCTCACAAGGGCTCTATTCACAGCCTCCTGAGTTGCCATATTGTCTCCTGATACTAGTGGTACTCCATAAAGTTCACCATGGCCATATACCACAACATAAACCATGACAATTCATGGTAATTCTGCATGTGATTTCTGTTGCATTTTTTCCTGCTGTGACTTATTTGCGTAACGTGTCGTGCGATACTGAGATCGCGGTGCGACACGGGAAGAAATGCTCTCCTATAGTGACTGAAAGTCACAACTGTTTCCCAATGTGAGGGATTTTGTCGCTGGTCGCCATGTCACTTGCCAGAGACTTCAGTGCAGGTTATATGCAACCTGTCGGCGATTTAGCTGTTATTCTACTACAGCAATGCAGACAATAGGCTACAAATAAGTTTTTGGCCACCTGACATGTCGCCTTGTAGCCACAGTCCTAAATACACCAATGGGTCAATGTGAGGGACGTTTTGCGCTTGTTTTATGAGACACAGTCGTGTGAATCAGCCCTAAAATACACATCACTATCATTTATTCATCACACTAATTCGTGGACCCCATGTTTTGTTGCTTAGTAACAGCAGCTTTCTATAGAAAGTATTGGGGCTGCTCACTCCTAAGTATGGGGGTCGCTGGATTATCTAACTGGGGTTCACTACCGAAATATAAACTGAGCACAGCAAAAAGGGATGAGAATAACCAGAAGGGAACTCAGTGCATCCGAACCCGGAAGTTGGATACATACAAAAGAATACAGGCGTAAATAGATAAACTTCGCCCCCCCCGCGCCGCTTGTCAAGTGGGACAGTCCAGACCCCCATTCTACAACTAGCACTCACCCGACACAGCGCGTCCTGACCGGCAGGGGGCGGAGCGTGCAGAGCAGCGAGGGACGCAGGAGGTGACGTTCGGTCCCTGATAGAGCAGTCACGTGGTTCTCCTATGTAAGTCATGTGACCCCAGGTGCTTGCTGCAGACAGTGAGTGCTTTTGTTTTTGTTTTAATAGTTTTTCTCAGAAATTCACAAGGATTTTTTGGACAAGTTTTTTGTTTTTCAATATAGATTTATAATACATGCGAGTTTCCTTTACACATTTAAAGGGGAATTTACACTATTTTTGTCCCCTTTAAATATATATTAGGTAAGGCTATGTGCGCATGTTGCCATTTTTTGTGACCACAAAGATGCAGAGTTTTTGTGCGTTTTTAGCCGCTAAAAAACATAAACGCACACGCAGTTAAAAAAAAAATAATAAAACGCATGCGTTTTACCGCGTTTTTGTTGCATCTTTTTCCAATGCATTGCATGGGTGAAAAACGCTGGCAAAAACGCAGAAATAATTGACATGTTCATTCTTTCTGATCACCACAAAAACGCACCTAAAATAAGACTGCACTGTGCGGACAGCAAAAATGAAAACTCATAGTCATGCGGATTTAAGACCAAAAACACACCCGAGAAATGCTCAAAAACGCACCGTGCGCACATAGCCTAAGTGTGTGGCAGGTTGCTTCAGCAAAGCTCTGCTCCTTAAAGGGAAGCCATTGGCTGATTGATGCTGCACAAGACACGGGCAGCAGGAATTAGACACCGGCTCCGTTATTGCCGCAGTGTATGTCTTACTGGTGTCTCCATGTAAATATGTATTTAAAAACCGTCTGGAGATAATGCATCTAAGAAGACTAATGTGAGAGGCAGATTCCCCAAGGTTCCCTCTGCAGAAGAATGAATGACAGCTCTCTTCCTATATGTACATTTTGGATGGTGAGATATGATATAGTCTATTTTGATATTGTACAAATGAAAGGTTATGTAGTGTGCGGGAAGTAACTGCTTGTGCTCTAATCAAAACATGAAAAACACCTGCCCAATACTAGGTCGTCCTAGTGGCTCCAAAACATTGGTCATGCGCAGATTGTGGTATATGCAATACCTCTGAAGTGTCCTGTGATATTTAGGCTAAGACATTAACAGCATCCTAACCCAGAAATGGTAAATATTAATGATGAGTGGGCACTACCATGCTCGGGTGCTCAGTGCTCGTAACTAGTGATGAGCGGGCACTACCATGCTCAGGTGCTCAGTACTCGTAACTAGTGATGAGCGGGCACTACCATGCTCAGGTCTCGTAACTAGTGATGAGTGAGCATTACCATGCTCGGGTGCTCAGTGCTCGTAACTAGTGATGAGCGGGCACTACCATGCTCGGGTGCTCAGTACTTGTAACTAGTGTTGAATGGGCACTACCATGCTCAGGTGCTCAGTACTCGTAACTAGTGATGAGCGGGCACTACCATGCTCGGGTGCTCAGTTCTCGTAACTAGTGATGAGCGGGCACTACCATGCTCGGGTGCTCAGTTCTCGTAACTAGTGATGAGTGAGCACTACCATGCTCGGGTGCTCAGTTCTCGTAACTAGTGATGAGCGAGCACTACCATGCTCGGGTACTCTGTACTCGTAACTAGTGATGAGTGAGCACTACTATGCTCAGGTGCTGGATACTCTTAACTAATAATTAGCAGGCACTACCATGTTCGGAATTCATAATGAGCAGTTGGATGCTCAGATGGCTGCGACTCAAGTAGCAGAGTATATTGGAAGTATTGACTTCCAAAATACTTGGTACACGAGTCGCACCCATCTGAGCATCCAACTGTTTGTCGACTGCTTTCAAGGACTTTCAAGATCTTTTCTCTAAGTTGTCTTAGGCCCAAAAAAATTGAAAAATGTCAGGCAACTGAGAGGACAAGCATGGTCTTACCATGTTCCCACGCAGATCTGTCCTTCATGCTTCTAGCGGTGCCCTGGCAGGTAGTCTCCCATGGTTCTCTAGTTGGGGGGGGGGGCCGCTTCCGGGTGCAGCATCGGCGTGGGGCCCTGTTGTGCCTGTCCTTTGTTCCCAGGATCCAGCCTCGGGTCTTGAAGTGGTGGGGGCCAGCATGCCGTTGCTCTCAGCACTGACGCTGTTCTTGGGTCCTGGGACACCGGGTTCCCCAGCATCAGTTGTCAGAGAACTTTGGACACTGTGTCTCCTAGCTCAGGTGTGTGGTGGGAGGTTTCCTCTTGTCCACCCTCCTGGCCCTGTTCTCAGTCTAGGTGGAAGGTGGAAATTGGGTGTTACCCCAGAGGTGTCAGGTGATCTGTGAGAGGGTAGCTTTGAGGGTATGTGCGCACGTTGCTTTTTACCTGCTTTTTACCTGCTTTTTGCTGCTTTTTCTTCTGCGCTGTTTAATGCCAAAATGGATGTGTTCTTCTATTCAAGCAAAGTCTATGGGAATTTGGGTTTCTTGTTCACACTATGTTGTTCAAAATGCTGCCTTTTTGTGGCCGAACTTTGGTCAAAAACTCAGCTTTGCAGTGCAAAACCCAAATGGCAAAAACAATTGACATGTTGCTTCTTTGAAAAGCTGAGTTTTTGACCAAAGTTCTGCCTCAAAAAGGCAGCATTTTGAACAACATAGTGTGAACAAGAAACCCAAATTCCCATAGACTTTGCTTGAATAGAAGAACACATCCATTTTGGCATTAAACAGCGCAGAAGAAAAAGCAGCAAAAAAGCAGGTAAAAAGCAGGTAAAAAGCAACGTGCGCACATACCCTTAGGGTATAGTTTCTTGGGTTAATCTTTGGCTCTGATTTTGGCACTTGCTGATCTTTTTGCCCCTACCATTCTCCCTTATTTTTTTTTTTGCTCATTTGTTAGCATTTACTACTCTGCCCCTTTAGCTCTATTGTTACTGATGAGTTTGACCCATCTGTGGCCAGTGTGCGCAGCCACCCACTTTTAGGCACCTGGGAAGGGCTCTGCAAAAGTCCATCTTCCTTTAGTGGGAGCGGGTGAAGAGTATTCCCGACTCTAAAGCCGGCGTCACACGAGACGATATATCGGGCGATCGCACCCGCCCCCGTCGTTTGTGCGTCATGGGCAATTAGTTGCCCGCGGTGCACAAAGTCGTTAACCCCCTGTCACACGCACTTACCTCCCGGACGACCTCGCTGTGGGCGGCGAACATCCTCTTCCTGAAGGGGGAGGGACGTTTGGCGTCACAGCGACGTCACTCAGCGGCCGGCCAATAGAAGCGGAGGGGCGGAGATGAGCGGGATGTAACATCCCGCCCATCTCCTTCCTTCTGCATTGCCGCGGGACGCAGGTAAGCTGTGTTCGTCGTTCCCGGGGTGTCACACGTAGCGATGTGTGCTGCCTCGGGAACGATGAACAACCGGAGCACAGAAGGAGGACCGACATTATGAAAATGAACGACGTGTCAACGAGCAGCGATAAGGTGAGTATTTTTACTCGTTCACAGTCGCTCGTAGCTGTCACACACTACAATATATCAAACGATGCCGGATGTGCGTCACAAACTCCGCGACCCCGCCGACATATCACCCGATATATCGTCTCGTGTGACGCCAGCTTTAGGGTGCGGGTGTGTCTGGCATACTGCTGTTCCTCATATGGATTTGGAAATTTGCTCATTTATTTTTGGTTGTGCAGACATGATATGCTTAATCTGAAACGCATAGGCTAAAATCTCTATGTTACTATATGGAGTCATTTGCTGCCCCAATATAGATGCAGAATTACCAGTGGCGTAAGTTGAAGCTCATGGGCCCCAATGCAGAAGCTCCAATGGGAACCCTAATTATTGTAAGTCTTTAAAGGGAATCTGTCAGGTGCAATATGCACCCAGAACCACGAGCAGTTCTAGGTGCATATTGCTAATCCCTGCCTAACCATCCCTGTATCTAATAGAATAGATAAAGAGATCTATAGAAAAAGATTTTCAAAACATCCTTTATGATATGCTAATGAGCGCAGGAACTGGTCGCAAGGGCGTTAGTTCCCCCGACTAGTCCAACCTCTTAGCATGTTAGCACGCCCATTGCCCAGCATTATCAGCGGCGAAGTGCATACCTCTGTCTGTTGTCACCGCTTCAGAAAGCCGGGTTTAGGGTCAGTGCGCATGATCAGATGTCACCGCAATCCAAGTCATGTGCACTATGAAGCCAGGGGTACGCGTCCCAGCTTCAGAGAGGTCTAGTGCGCATGACTGAAAGTGCCAGGACTCCTGATCATGCGCACTGACCCTAAACCCGGCATACTAAAGCCGTGACAATGGACACAGGTAAGCGCGTCACCGCTGATGACGCTGGGTAATATGTGTGCTAACATGCTAAGAGGGTGGACTAGTCAGTTGACATAACTCCCTTGCGACTAGTCCCTGCGCTGATTAGCATATCATAAAGGATCTTTAGAAATACTTTTATTAAAAATCTCTCTTTCTAAAAATCTCTTTATGTATGTTATTAAATGCCGAGAGGCCCTTACGCCGACCTGTGGTTAGCACAAAAAGAGAGGTGCACCGCCTAAGAATAGCGGTGCGAGACACATAGATCCGGAGCGCCCGCACCAGATCCAGAGTATGCAACGCTTTTTCAAAGCGATGAACAGGAGCCGGACAAAAGGAAGGCAGGGAAATGTCCTGGTTAAGGTGGAAAGGAGAAACCACCTTAAGGAGGCATACATCCACAAATGCATTCTCATCTGATTTTTCATTTTTGGAAAGTTTTTGAAGAAAAGCGGGTCCAAGCCTGGACTCCCGGCATGTCCCTTCTCACCCCACTGTGTCGGCGGTGTTGTTAAGGTTGATTCCAAGGCTGGAGCCTTACATGCCTAGCCCCTTCACCATCCCTCGGGCTCTGGCTTGAAGTGGGAGCCAGCACGGTTCTCCTTGCTTTGCAGGACACCGGTCTCCATCCGCAGCCCTTCAGGATCCTGCTGGACGGAGCACTCATCACCAAGGACTTGGAACCCTGCTTCTCAGCAAGCTAAGTACCTGAGACGTTTATATTCGGGGGGTCCCGGTACTTTATTGTTGTGGGAGAGTGTGCTGTGTAACTTTTCTGACATTTCCGGCCGGTTCTCTGGTTGTCGCCTGAGAACCGCGCCGATGGTGCCTGCGCGCCGGCCGCATCGCTTAAATTTAGGCCCCGGCTTTGCCGGAGGCCTACTTTCGATTTCACTGCCCTCGCATGTCAATCATGCAGAGGGACAGTGCGGCTCCGCCCAGCGGCCGTTCGGCACAGGGGAGGGACACTCCTCTCTGAGTACATGTCCCCTCCCCTGTAAGTCTCCTTGGCCCTCCAGATCCCGCTCTCAGAGCAGGTCCTGCCCCCTCTCCTCGCTCCGGCGCCATTTTCTCAGCGTTTTTCTCTGGATCAGCGCTGGCTGCAGCATCCCTGCTAAGCTGCTTGGGGGTCCGGGCTGTGGGATCTGGAGGGCACACAAACTGTCTGGTAAGCCACAACCTCTGGTTGTGGACCTTCTTATATACTCTCTGGGGGTCATTCTGACTCAGAGCCCCCACTTCAGCAGCATGTCTCACACGAGGAGCAAGGCTGCAAGGCTGTACTCAATATGCACTGCATGTAAGCTCGTGCTGCCTGAACCGAGCACATATCCACATTGTGATGCCTGCTCTAACCTGACAATGCCTCAGCCTGGAATCGCACCCACAGTGGTCCCTCCGGCTGCTCCGGCTCCGGTGGCTGAACCCCCGGCTTGGGTAGAATCCTTCTCTAGGTCAACCTCCCAGTCTTTTGCCGACTCCATGGGACAGCTGTCCTGGACTTTGCTGAACATGCATCAGCCCCCTTCTCAGGGCGCCTCTGCTGCTAGGGCTCTCTCAGCGGAGCTCACAGAGGATTCTTCATCTGGTCCCAGACCCCGTCCTCCTAAAAGGAGACGCAGGGTCCCCTCTCCTTCCTCGTCCCGCGGCTCTGATTCAAGAGCTGTCTCGCAGGACGAGGAGGATGCCTTTACTGGGGGCTCGGAGGCTACCTCCATGTGCCCCATTGATCTGTCCGAAAGGGACTCAGATGTTAGTGATTTGATTGCGTCCATTAATTCTGTACTGGACCTCAATCCGCCAGTATCAGAGGAGCAACCCTCTCTGGCAGAAAAGCACCAGGTTACCTTGCCTAAGAGGACAAGGAGTGTGTTCTTTAACCACTCCAGTTTTCAGGCCACTGTGACCAAGCCTAGGGCCTGTCCTGACAAACGCTTCCCAAAGCGTGGTTCTGATGACCGTTTTCCCTTTCCACCTGAGGTGGTCAAGGAGTGGGCTCATTCACCAAAGGTAGACCCTCCGGTGTCTAGACTCTCAGCCCGGACCGTTGTATCAGTGGCTGATGGCACCTCTCTTAAGGATTCCACTGACCGCCAGGTTGACCTTCTGGCCAAATCTGTATTAGAGGCGGCAGGGGCCTCGTTCTCCCCATCTCCCCAGACGGCTCAGTAGGTCTGTCAGGCTGCCACTTGGACTAGTCTGCATACCTTTTCAAAGCACTACCAAGTGCATGCTCATGCTTCGGCAGATGCGAGCTTGGGCAGACGCATCCTTCAGGCGGCTGTCGCCCATTTGTGATGTTAGGCTCCGCCTACTTCTCAGTTTTCTGTTTATTCCCACCCATGGACTGCTTTGAGACGTCCCAATGTCTGGGTCTCCCACAGGAACGATAAAGAAAAAGAGAATTTTGTTTACTTACCGAAAATTCTTTTTCTTATAGTTACATATTGGGAGACCCAGCACCCTCCCTGTTGCCTGTTGGCAGTTTCTTGTTCCGCGTGTTATCACCGGCTGTTGTCGTAGACAGAGGCTCCGGTTGTTCCGGTTCTTGCTCTGTCTTTACTTGTGGGTGGCTATTCTCCTTCAGCTTTTGCACTAAACTGGCTAGATCTGGTTATCCAGGGGGTGTATATGCTCAGAGGGAGGAGCTACACTTTTTAGTGTAGTACTTTGTGTGTCCTCCGGAGGCAGAAGCTATACACCCAATGTCTGGGTCTCCCATAGGAACGATAAAGAAATAGCCAGATAACGCCCCGGGAAGGACCTAGCCAAGGTGTGGCTCTTTTTAGGAGACCACCATAACCACCATATTAAGTGGCCCTTTTAGTCGATATCTAACTCTTGACGAGTTTAAAGATATGACAAGGGAAATACCAAGGCCAGGTATCCATCCACAGACAGCTGTTTCCGGGTATTGCCCCTCACCAGTGTGGAGTAGGATTCTGGCGAGGTGGGAGCAATGTCTAATAGACCAACAAGACAAAACAATCACTGATCTCGGGGAGACCAGCCAGAGAAAACACTGCCGGCAGCCAGCAAAGGCTCTCAACACAGTGAAATCCTAGGTTCATTGCCCCCTGGGAAGTATGTAAATAAAAAAAGTCCATGGAGCCTCTATTAGGAGTCTCGACACGGAAAATAGCCAGATTTCCCTCCGGGAAGGAGCTAGCCAAGGAGTGGCTCTTTTTAGTTGATATCTAACTCTTGACGAGTTTAAAGATATGACAAGGTAAATACCAAGGTCAAGTATCCATCCACAGACAGCTGTTTCGGTGTATTGCCCCTCATCTGTGTGGAGTAGGATTCTGCCAGAGAAAACACTGCTGGTAGCCAGCAAAGGCGCTCAACACAGTGAAATCCTAGGTGCATTGCCCCCTGGTTTTCTCTGGCTGGTCTCCCCGAGATCAGTGATTGTTCTCCCACCTGGCCAGAATCATACTCCACACTGATGAGGGGCAATACCCCGAAACAGCCGTCTGTGGATGGATACCTGGCCTTGGTATTTACCTTGTCATGTCTTTAAACTCGTCAAGAGTTAGATATCGACCAAAAGGTCCACTTAATATGTGGTCTCCTAAAAAGAGCCACTTCTTGACTAGGTCCTTCCCGGAGGAATATCTGGCTATTTTCCGTGTCAAGACTCCTAACAGAGGCTCCATGGACTTTTTTGATTTGCATACTTCCCAGGGGGCAATGCACCTAGGATTTCACTGTGTTGAGCGCCTTTGCTGGCTGCCGGCAGTGTTTTTTCTGGCTCGTCTCCCCGAGATCAGCGATTGTTTTGTCTTTCTAGCTAAGTGGGAGTGGTCCACAACTTTACTATGGACGTCATCTTCTAGAGGACCACGCCCACTTAGAGAACAAGACCAGGTTTATATACAGGGATCAGGAGGCCATATCGCAGGGATGGAGAGGAGCAGGAACAAAACATTTACACCAAGCTAAAATATACATATGTTTATGACATATGACAGTTGCCCTTTTAGTAAGAATAAAGTCCACTATGGACACAAAACACTTGAAGAACACCAGTTATTGCAAAACAGTCGTTTATTGTATCCGTGCCACACAAACTAGTGAAAAAAACTACCCTTTTCACAACATTTTTGCTTTTAAATAAAACAACTTCAAGTACAATTGGTACAAAAAATGTCTGATCTCCTTGCCTCTGACGGGCCACCATACCACACAGTAGATAAAACACAGTGGTTACAAATGTCTTTGTTGTAATTATTATTATTATTATTTTTTTTATTTTATGATCATCATTTGTGGCGAGGCGAATGACGGGAAATGCATCTATGAAAAAATACTGTGCGTAGGAAATTCGTCACACGTTTAATTTCACATGGATACAAATGATTATACTTTTTTTTTTTTTTTTTAGGCCTACTTGGCTTCAAATGATATAACAAAAATGAAAAATAAAATAAAACATAATAATAATTATAATAATAAAAAATAATGAAATAAAACAATGTAAAAACAAAAAAAAAAACAAAAAAAACAAACAAGTCACAATATCATATCCCCTACACCCTGTTTTTGAAGGCAGGCACTACCAATGTTAGGGAGACGCCACAGTGTTGGTAGAGGATACTGTACAAGTTATAGGTTAATATTCGCCTAACTAAAATAATAATGCTACAATCCTTCTAAAACCGACATCATAGCCGATGCCCGCAAACAATATGTACACATCATACAGATATAACAAGACTTAATATAAACAATAGTGAACAGTATATACATAGTTCTCCGTTTGTCTTCACCATCTTGAAATACAATTTTCTATATGAGTGATGCAGCAACGTATATTTATATAAATGTACTTGTAACTTTACAGTAAAGTTCCGTTTCAGTGCCGTTTCAGCACATCCGTGTAAACAGTTTTACTTGGCTTGTTTTTTTTTTGTTATTTTTATATTTTTTTATTTTTTTTTTATTTTATTTCTTAACATTCTTGTATTTTCAAGATTTAAAGCAATATTTTTTTTATTTTATTTTTTTTTTTATCTAGTCTTCCTTTTCACAGAAAACGAAGATTCGGTCTGTTTGTTTAATCATAAATAATTCATAAAAATTAAATACATTCACTAACAGTAAGCTACAAAGTAATAAAAAAAATAACAAAAATAATAATAATATTAAACAATAAAAAATAGATATTTATTGGAAAAGGAATGAGTAACCCTTTCCTTAGTACAGCTCTGGCGGATGAAGAATCAGTGCGTTTTGATACCTTTTTATTACCTATTGCACTAGGAAACCCTTTTCTTATATTTTTAGGTTTTGACTTGAGTGTATACGCCCCTGGACTGCAAGACAGTAGTGGTTGATAAAACGCACACACGCAAACACAATAGAACAAACATAAAAAAAAGGGTTATGGTCATCGTAGGAATGATGTTGTAACCTAGGACTTTATTGATGACGCCTCGGTGTTCCATGGTCTCCATTTCTTGTGGGTGTTGCGATCGTTCACATTGCTGGTCTTGCTGTTATCAGGATAAAAGTATTGTCAGATGGTTTCAACTCATGTTGAAAATTTCCGTCCATCTTTTTTCAAAATGTATCCTCATTTTGTGTCCGGCTCTACCGATCTCAGAGTCATCTTCGTTGAATGTTTCACAGTTGTTAAAGACGAGTCTGACGTCCAGAGCAAAAGCCTCAAAATGTGGGTATCTGAAGAAGAATAAAATATATTCTCGTCACAAGTCAAAAAGAAATTAAAGGGGTTTTACTAAATTTTCAATTTAAAGGGAATCTGTCAGGTGCAATATGCACAGAGAACCACGAGCAGTTCTGGGTGTATATTGCTAATCCCTGCCTAACCGTCCCTGTATACACTAGCATAAATAAAGAGATCTTTAGAAAAAATATTTCTAAAGATCGTTAATGATATGCTAATGAGTGCAGGGACTAGTCCCTTGGCTAGTTGGACCACATAGCATGTTAGCACGCCCCTGTGCGCGTACTAACATGCTAATGAATGCACAACGATGCCGCACATACCTCACTCTTGATGGCGGCCGGCGGAGGATAGATGCGCACTGTGCATGATCGGGAGTCCCCGGGACTTCTAGTCATGGGCACTATACCTCACTGAAGCCGGAAAGGTTACACCCAGCATCAGTTTAGTGTGCATGATCGGAAGTCCTGGGATTTCTAATCATGCGCAGTGCGCATTCATCCTATGACGGCCGCCATCAAGAGTGAGGCATGTGCGGCATTACTGTGCGTTCATTAACATGTTAGTACGCTGACAGGGGCGTGCTAACATGCTATGTGGGCTGACTAGCCAAGGGAACTAACGCCCTTGTGACTAGTCCCTGCGCTCATTAGCATATAATAAACAATCTTTACAAATACTTTTTCTAAAGATCTTTATCTATGCTAGTGTACAGTTAGCTCCAGAAATATTTGGACAGTGACACAATTTTCGCGAGTTGGGCTCTGCATGCCACCACATTGGATTTGAAATGAAACCTCTACAACAGAATTCAAGTGCAGATTGTAACGTTTAATTTGAAGGTTTGAACAAAAATATCTGATAGAAATTGTAGGAATTGTACACATTTCTTTACAAACACTCCACATTTTAGGAGGTCAAAAGTAATTGGACAAATAAACCAAACCCAAACAAAATATTTTTATTTTCAATATTTTGTTGCGAATCCTTTGGAGGCAATCACTGCCTTAAGTCTGGAACCCATGGACATCACCAAACGCTGGGTTTCCTCCTTCTTAATGCTTTGCCAGGCCTTTACAGCCGCAGCCTTCAGGTCTTGCTTGTTTGTGGGTCTTTCCGTCTTAAGTCTGGATTTGAGCAAGTGAAACGCATGCTCAATTGGGTTAAGATCTGGTGATTGACTTGGCCATTGCAGAATGTTCCACTTTTTTGCACTCATGAACTCCTGGGTAGCTTTGGCTGTATGCTTGGGTTCATTGTCCATCTGTACTATGAAGCGCCGTCCGATCAACTTTGCGGCATTTGGCTGAATCTGGGCTGAAAGTATATCCCGGTACACTTCAGAATTCATCCGGCTACTCTTTTCTGCTGTTATGTCATCAATAAACACAAGTGACCCAGTGCCATTGAAAGCCATGCATGCCCATGCCATCACGTTGCCTCCACCATGTTTTACAGAGGATGTGGTGTGCCTTGGATCATGTGCCGTTCCCTTTCTTCTCCAAACTTTTTTCTTCCTATCATTCTGGTACAGGTTGATCTTTGTCTCATCTGTCCATAGAATACTTTTCCAGAACTGAGCTGGCTTCATGAGGTGTTTTTCAGCAAATTTAACTCTGGCCTGTCTATTTTTGGAATTGATGAATGGTTTGCATCTAGATGTGAACCCTTTGTATTTACTTTCATGGAGTCTTCTCTTTACTGTTAACTTAGAAACAGATACACCTACTTCACTGAGAGTGTTCTGGACTTCAGTTGATGTTGTGAACGGGTTCTTCTTCACCAAAGAAAGTATGCGGCGATCATCCACCACTGTTGTCATCCGTGGACGCCCAGGCCTTTTTGAGTTCCCAAGCTCACCAGTCAATTCCTTTTTTCTCAGAATGTACCCGACTGTTGATTTTGCTACTCCAAGCATGTCTGCTATCTCTCTGATGGATTTTTTCTTTTTTTTCAGCCTCAGAATGTTCTGCTTCACCTCAATTGAGAGTTCCTTAGACCGCATGTTGTCTGGTCACAGCAACAGCTTCCAAATGAAAAACCACACACCTGTAATCAACCCCAGACCTTTTAACTACTTCATTGATTACAGGTTAACGAGGGAGACGCCTTCAGAGTTAACTGCATCCCTTAGAGTCCCTTGTCCAATTACTTTTGGTCCCTTGAAAAAGAGGAGGCTATGCATTACAGAGCTATGATTCCTAAACCCTTTCTCCGATTTGGATGTGAAAACTCTCATATTGCAGCTGGGAGTGTGCACTTTCAGCCCATATTATATATATAATTGTATTTCTGAACATGTTTTTGTAAACAGCTAAAATAACAAAACTTGTGTCACTGTCCAAATATTTCTGGACCTAACTGTATACAGGGACAGTTAGGCAGGGATTAGCAATATACACCCAGAACTGCTCATGGTCCCGGGTGCATATTTCACCTGACAGGTTCCCTCTAAGGGTTTGAAACATTGTGGCCCCGATTCACCAAGACTGGTGATGTTCACATATTAGAGTCAGATGCTTTTGATTAATTAAAATGCCCCATTCCTCTTTATGTCTAGAGTAAGTTTTTTGGCATAAGGAATGCTGCAACTTGTTATCAATTAGACGAGCTGTTGCTTGCACCACCCCCCCTCCCCCCCCACCCCCCCCCCCGTTTCTCCCCAGTTTCACTACTTTTGGAGAAGTTGGACAAAAGTTGCAAAAAAAGCAACCTTTCAACTTGATTTACTCAAAGTGTCTGGAGTAATCACTTTGGATAATCGGGGCCTTGCTGTCGACTTGGACTTTTACAGCCCCTAATGCAAAATCTTTAATAGAGGCCCCAACTATCATATTGCCCAAATAAACCCCTTTGGGCCCCCTAAGGCTCCAGGGCCTGGATACAACCACAATCCTTGCCTCCGCTATGTTATACCACTGGCTTCAGAGAATTCAAGTTTTCGAGAATTGCATCCAATCGAAGCCTTCTGCAATTTTTGCCAAGATACAGAAATAATGCAGCTCTCTGCATTATGTCAATACACCCTTAGGCCCTGTGCACACGAAGCAGGTGTTTTTGTTTTTTTTTTAAATTTGCACCAAAATCTGCTTGCCTCTCCTGAAGCCAGTAAAGTCCATGGGATTGTAGATTTCCTGTGCAAACTGTGTGGTTTGCAGCATGTCAATTATTGGTCAGGTTTAGCAGCGTTTTTTAACCCATTGACTTCACTTTCATAGACTTTCTTGATGGCGCAAAAAAATCACACCAAAATTGCATCTGATTTTGATGCAGTTTTTTGCCACAGCATGCAGATCTGGTGCAGAAAATGTCTGCACCAAATCTGCAGTGTGTGAACATAGCCTTACAGTTTGGGTAATTTAAATGACTGTTTAGTGCCTTTTTTTCCTCACTTTTAGGCCCGTTTCACACGTCAGTGAAAAACATAGACGTTTTTCACTGGCGTGTAAAACACGCACATGTCCCTGCGTGTGCCGTGATTCACGGCACACGTGGGTTGTCTAAGTGCAATCTGGGCTCCGTTCTCCGTGGCCCGTGATTGCACTTAGAAATCAACTCACCTGCGCCTGCTCCCGCTGTCCGTGGTGCTGAATCCTCCCGCGATGCAGCATCTGGCCGGCGGTGACCCCCGCAACAGCTGCTTCCGGGTCGGCTGTGTCTTGCATCATTAAGATGCGCGACAGTAATCAGCCGGCTTAGAAGCAGCAGGGAGGACGGGCTGCAGAGGACATCGCTGGACGCCGGGTGAGTTAAAATGATTTTTATTTTAAATGCACGTTTTTTTCTGGCACGTGTCTCACAGACCACACCACTGCGTGGTCCGTGGGACATCAGTGATGCCAGAAAAAAATGGACATGTCTCCGTGCGGCAATCACGCACACGCGGGTACGCTGCACGGAGACACGTGCAGTGAAAAATCACTGACGTGTGAGCAGACCCATTCATTATAATGGGTCTGCGTATGTCAGTGATTCTGGTACGTTTAAAAAAAAGCACAAACGTCCCAGAATCACTGACGTGTGAAAGGGGCCTTAGGCTATGTACCCACAGGACTATGTACCTGCGGATAAATCCGCCGGTTTGTCCGCAGGTTTCCCGCAGCTGCTCCCCGGAATACGCAGGTAACCATTCCAGCAAAATATCTCCGGTAAACCTGTGGATATTCATGCGACTTACCTGCGGAAGTCCCGGACTCTATCTCCATAGTGGAGGAGCGGGACATCCGCAGGTATTTCCACATGAATAATTGACACACGGTTACGTGTGGCTGCGGGACACCTGCAGCATATTCCGCAGCTGCACATACCGCAGCATGGACACAGCACTCCCCATGTCCCATAGGATAACATGGAGAGTGTCTGTACTTGCTAAAACCTGCAGATTTATCTAGAAAATCCAGATGTATCCGCAGGTACGAGCGCATGTTTCCCGCAGCTGCCCGCTGGCGTCCGCAGCTATTTTTAGCTGCGAGATTACAGCGGAATAGCTGCGGGAAACATGCGGACATTATGCGGCTTACCTGCGTACGTCCCGGCCTCTATCTCCATTGCGGAGGGCCGGGACATCTGCAGGTAATTCCGCATGAATAATTGACATGCAATTATACATGCGGATGCCTACATCTGCAGCATGTTCGGCAGTCGCACTTTCCGTAGCGTGGACACAGCACTCCCCATGTCACATAGGATAACATGGGCAGTGACTGTACATGCTAAAACCTGCAGATTTGTCTAAAAAATCCAGATAAATCTGCAGGTTTTCCGCAGCCAAATCCGCGGGTACAGAGTCCCGTGGGCACTTATTATGGCTGCAAGTTGAAGCATAACAGTGGTCCTGATGAAATGTGTGAACGGTATCATATGTGTCTGTGATGCTGTTAGATCAGATCATAAGTCCGTCGGTTGTGCTGAGCATTGCTGATCTTTCAGATAAGAAAATGCAGCCGCTCTACAGTTGTGTGAAACTAACCCTTTGTCTTCAGTTAGGCCTCATTCACACATCAGTATTTTGACATCAGTGTTTGTATCCCTGAGCCAGGAGTGGAGCTAAGGCCAGAGTCACACTTGCGAGTGCCTTGTGTGTAACTCGCGCAAGTCTCTCATTGAATCACCCGGCATGGACGCACACTCTCTGGTCAGGAGCGTCTCAGCTGCATAGACATACATGCAACCGACCCGCTCCTGTCAGAAGAGTGCGAGTCCGTGCCGGGCGATTCAATGAGAGACTTGCACGAGTTACACACAAGGCACTCGCAAGTGTGACTCTGGCCTTACAGAGAAAAACTATTAATTGAAAGATTGACACTTGTTCGGTGTTTTGGCAACAAATACTTGAGGTGCGAATGAGGTCTGAAAGGGTAAGAGTTGGATGCAGTGTATGATCAGGCTTTACAGTATTTGGGGATGTGCACGCCATGTATGTGGATGGACAATACTTACTGGCCATTGCTCAGCTTTTCTCTGATGGTTGCAAAGTCCATAGGCTTCTTGATGACCTTTTTGTAACCAGGGACAAGTTTCAAGTTAACAGGAAGCAAAAAAGGCCAGGCGTCCGCATGAGACTCCATCTCAGACAAGATTACGCTAAGAAAAGAAAGGAGACGTCAGCGTGTTATACATGCACAAACACTAAAGGTTAACACAGTGTGCAAATGGCAGTAGGACACGTCTGTTCATCCCTATGATTTGTCATAGCGGCGTTATCCTGGAATGAGATCCACTCACATGTCTACGAGAAGACATAACATTTCCTACCTACAAAGAGCCAGATCCTTCGAGTCATCCTTGGCTGAGGTTTTGGATTTCTTGGACGCTGGGGAACCTTCTTGTTTTGCAGGACTACCGTTATTTTCATCCGCTTTTCGTTTTTTGGAGTCCTTGCTGCCTTTTTTGTTGGAGCCTCCAGTTGCTACAGTTGCGTCTTCATCTTCGGCGTCTTTCTTTCCTTTCTTCGCTTCTGCATTCTTCTTCCCTTTTAGGTTGGCCTTCTTCATTTTTAAAGTATGACCACTTGCCTGTGATACAAATATAAAACATATTCACTAAAACTAAACAGTAATGTAGCACATTGTAGGTTCTCGGCCTATGTGACAAAGTAATATATAGAATATAAGATAATGAGACTGTATTGTATTCTGCAATCACAGATGGGATTTTTCTAAGTGTTTTAATTGCCAGGTCACATAAATTGTAATGAAACGCTATCACTGGGTGATGTGGGATATGTGACTGTCCTCCCATGGCCTCCTGTGCCCCTTTCTGGGAGCTGGCGCCTCCCTACTCCCTATTGTCCCAGACTCCGGACAAGCTGCCATCTTACCAACCAATGTTGTGCCAAAACAGGCTTCATAAGGGATCCCTTCCTCAACAAATGGGTCCTAAATAGAGATGATCGAATACCAAAATATCCGACGTCGCGAATATCCAATGAATAGGTCGCCGCTATTCGACTATTCGATGCGAAATGTAAGTCTATGGGAAACCACAATAATTTCACGTTGGACCTAACGGCGAGCTGTGGTGAATGAGGAAAAAGCTAAAATGGATGGGAAAAGGCAGAAATAGCTCTCTCTCGTCAGAAATGAAAATGAAAGTATCGGAGTGGATGTTGTTTTATCCGTTGGATACCGAATGCCGTGAATAGCCTGTTATCCATCGGATACCGAATGGCGCGAATAGCCTGTTATCCATCGGACACCGAATGGCGCGAATAGCCTGTTATCCATCGGACACCGAATGGCGCGAATAGCCTGTTATCCATCGGATACCGAATGGCGCGAATAGCCTGTTATCCATCGGACACCGAATGGCGCGAATAGCCTGTTATCCATCGGATACCGAATGCCGTGAATAGCCCGTTATCTGTCGGATACTGAATGCCGTGAATAGCCTGTTATCCTTCGGATACTGAATGCCGTGAATAGCCTGTTATCCATCGGATACTGAATGCCGTGAATAGCCTGTTATCCATCGGATACTGAATGCCGTGAATAGCCTGTTATCCGTCGGATACCGAATGGCGCGAATAGCCTGTTATCCATCGGATACCGAATGCCGTGAATAGCCTGTTATCTGTCGGATACTGAATGCCGTGAATAGCCTGTTATCCTTCGGATACCGAATGGCGCGAATAGCCTGTTATCCATCGGATACCGAATGGCGCGAATAGCCTGTTATCCATCGGACACCGAATGGCGCGAATAGCCTGTTATCCATCGGACACCGAATGGCGCGAATAGCCTGTTATCCATCGGATACTGAATGCCGTGAATAGCCTGTTATCCATCGGATACCGAATGGCGCGAATAGCCTGTTATCCATCGGACACCGAATGGCGCGAATAGCCTGTTATCCATCGGACACCGAATGGCGCGAATAGCCTGTTATCCATCGGATACCGAATGGCGCGAATAGCCTGTTATCCATCGGACACCGAATGGCGCGAATAGCCTGTTATCCATCGGATACCGAATGCCGTGAATAGCCCGTTATCTGTCGGATACTGAATGCCGTGAATAGCCTGTTATCCTTCGGATACTGAATGCCGTGAATAGCCTGTTATCCATCGGATACTGAATGCCGTGAATAGCCTGTTATCCATCGGATACTGAATGCCGTGAATAGCCTGTTATCCGTCGGATACCGAATGGCGCGAATAGCCTGTTATCCATCGGATACCGAATGCCGTGAATAGCCTGTTATCTGTCGGATACTGAATGCCGTGAATAGCCTGTTATCCATCGGATACCGAATGGCGCGAATAGCCTGTTATCCATCGGATACCGAATGGCGCGAATAGCCTGTTATCCATCGGACACCGAATGGCGCGAATAGCCTGTTATCCATCGGACACCGAATGGCGCGAATAGCCTGTTATCCATCGGATACTGAATGCCGTGAATAGCCTGTTATCCATCGGATACCGAATGGCGCGAATAGCCTGTTATCCATCGGATACCGAATGGCGCGAATAGCCTGTTATCCATCGGATACCGAATGGCGCGAATAGCCTGTTATCCATCGGACACCGAATGGCGCGAATAGCCTGTTATCTGTCGGATACTGAATGCCGTGAATAGCCTGTTATCCTTCGGATACTGAATGCCGTGAATAGCCTGTTATCCATCGGATACTGAATGCCGTGAATAGCCTGTTATCTGTCGGATACTGAATGCCGTGAATAGCCTGTTATCCATCAGATACTGAATGCCGTGAATAGCCTGTTATCCATCGGATACTGAATGCCGTGAATAGCCAGTTATCCGTCGGATACCGAATGGCGCGAATAGCCTGTTATCCGTCGGATACTGAATGCCGTGAATAGCCTGTTATCCGTCGGATACCGAATGCCGTGAATAGCCTGTTATCCATCAGATACTGAATGCCGTGAATAGCCTGTTATCCATCGGATACTGAATGCCGTGAATAGCCTGTTATCCATCGGATACCGAATGGCGCGAATAGCCTGTTATCCGTTGGATATCGAATGACGCGAATAGCCTGTTATCCATCGGATACTGAATGGCGCAAATAGCCTGTTATCCGTCGGATACTGAATGGCGCGAATAGCCTGTTATCCGTCGGATACCGAATAGTGGCGAATACATTCGCTCATCCCTTGTCCTAAAGTTCCTCTTATGTGTAAATGTTCATCTCTTGACTTAATTTTATTAGTTACAACTTGAGTATTTCCCTTACTACGATTCATTGTTTGACGCCTGCTTTTTTTCTCTGCCTTTTACCCATGTTGAAGGGTCTCCATCAGCCTTGACCTACTACCTAGCGGCACAGAAATTTTCAAGCTTTTGGTGTTTCTTTTTTGCCAGTTTCACTCAACTTCAGTAAAATTAGCGGAGCTGCGGTGGGATGGAGACATGGCTATGTCCACCTGTTAAATTCATCAAAAAATACCAGCACTTTGTACCCCAGAAATACCACTCCAGTTTCTGACTGGAGTACATGTGTGGCGCAACTCACAAAGGTGCATATTACTTGCTCGAATCATTAAAGGGAACCTGCCACCAGATTTTTCCCTATGCAACTAAAACTACCACCTTCTGCAGCTCCTGGGCTGCATTCTATGAAGGTGTGCTTTGTGTTGATATGAATTGATGCCAACGGTTCCGTCATCCTCCACGCTGTGCCGAAGTCTCGTGCATGCGCCGTTATCGTAGGCCACTATCGCAGGCCTGTGCAAAAACTATCCCTCGCACGGGCCGGGGATGTATTTGCGCTGGCACGAGATTATGGGCGGGTACTAGCATGAGGCTGGGGAGGTCATGCACAGCGCCGCCCATAATCTCGTGCCTGAGCAAATACATCCCCGACGCGCACTCAAGGGATAGTTTGTGCACAGGCCCGCAATAGTGGCCTATGATAACGGTGCATGAGCGAGACTTCGTCACAGCATGGAGGATGACGGGACCGTCGGCATCAATTCAAATCAACACAGGGGACAGCGTACAGCGGCAGGAGGGGGGAACGAAGGAGAAAGAGAGCCCGCCCTTTAGGCCCACCGATAAAATTTACATACGAAAATGTAATATTTTATAAAGTTGTTTTGGCGGTCTGAAAAGGGGGCCAGACACAAGGCACACCTTCATAGAATGCAGCCTAGGAGCTGCAGAAGGTGGTAGTTTTAGTTGCATGGGGAGAAATCTGGTGACAGGTTCCCTTTAAGTGCCTCTTAATGAATTTGGCGCCCTCTATCTCAGCAAGACTGGCATAGGCTTTATTTCAGGTAAGCCCCGAGAAATGTGTAAGAAATTGTGTCTTACCTTAGCAATACAGGCAGGGCAGAACCAGTCGCCTTCTGGAATCGCGGTGATTTTGGGCCGATGGCAGTAGGTGTGACAGCCTTTGTCACAACCATCACACAAGAGCAGCAGTTCCTCATTGTCCCCTTTGCGGCATATCTGGCAGTACTGTAACACACGTAAGACAAAAGATAAAATAGGACCATGCACACATCTATACAGTGGGGGGAAAAAATATTTAGTCAGCCCCCAATTGTGCAAGTTCTCCCACATATAAAGATGAGAGAGGCCTGTAATTGACATCATAGGTGACCACAACTATGAGAGACAAAATGAGAAAACAAATCCAGAAAATCACCGCGTCTGATTTGGCAAGATCTTTTTGCAAATTATGGTGGAAAATAAGTATTTAGTTAATAACAAAAGTTCATCTCAATATTTTGTTATATATCCTATACATGTGTACAGTATGGAAAATAATGGGGTTTGGAATTCGCAAATGAATCAAAGGTTGAAAACCTACATTAATGTCCTGGAACCATATGGTCCCAATAAAAATATGATTTTACAGAGATTGCAACTTAATTTCAATATTAGATGTTGTTTTACCCCTAAGCTGGGGCTACATGGGGACTTTGGCCATGACATGGGTCGCTATGTCTTGCTGCTAAATCGCAGTGTAATACAAGTGAATGGGTTGTGCTGCAAATCCTAAGGTAACGCAACTGTGACATGTCGCAAAAAAACAACCGTGTCCGATTTTCTGCAACTTGTTTGTCTTGGTAACCCGAGGGTCACGATGCGATTCTATTCTGTTGTTTGCACTGTGATGTAGCTGCGAGACATAGCGATCACTGGCCGTGCTGCCTGTATCGTGACCAAAGTCGCTCCGTGGCCTCAGCCTTAACACAACAATTCTGGAACACATTTTCTTGCAACTGCACATTGTGCCATTCCTCTGCTATAAATGTATGAATAAATTGACAATTGGGTGTTGCCAGTTGGGAGGGGGGTGTCAATATATAGTGTGGCTCTGTCAGCTTCAATGGAAACCTATCAGGTCCAATATGCACCTAGAACTGCGAGCAGTTGTGGGTGCATATTGGACATGACAGGTTCCCTTTAACTGGACAGAGTGAGACTATATAGGGACACAAATATGATGGAGGGACCCAGACTATAAAAGTCAGAATTTATATGGTTTCAAAAGTATCTGTGTGCTGGGCATGGTATGGGAGTGATCCGGCAACTCGGAAAATAAAAAAGAAAAATGGAAAATAAGAATCTGTGATTGGTTGCAGTCCATCACTCTGTCACTAAGGCTGGGGGCGCGTCTGACTGCAACCAATCACAGACGCCAGGACTGCAGATGGGCGGGGAAAGCAATGAATATGGATGAGCAATAATGAGCGGCCTCGGAAGAAGAGTGAGCGGCTGCGGGAGCAGTTATAGCTGCGCCGGACACTTGGTGAGTATAACGCACTTACTCCAATCCCCCTATCCCTTCTACCACCATCTTTAAGCACCAGATTCTGGCCCCATAGACCTATATGGGGACTGGTGTCTGGCCAGATATTCGAGATCAATTCTGAGCCGCACCCATTTTTTTTTTTTTTGGTTAGACCCACTGATCCCGGTTATTTGCGAGTCTGCTCATCACTAGACACAACCCAACAAGAAACACTCAGTTATCAGTTTATATATACGTTTCCAGGAGTAACAACCGAATGACACAATATAAAGATCTACCAAAACACAACCCAGAATAGTTATTTTATGGCGCGTACAACTATGTACTACAATAGATGGTTCTTTAAGAGAACCTTTTTGGTGATAATGGAGACAGAGGTAACATCTCAGGAACAAATGTGGCCAATAACTTACAACTTTCATGATGGATTTCTCCCACGCGATTGATTTCTGCAGCTGCTGGATGCAGAGGGATACTTGTGCAGCGCTGCGGGCCTCTGACAGCGCTTTCCTCCAGATCTTAAGACCTGGGGCAATGTCCTCTTCAGTCCTGCAGAAGAGACAATGGATAATAAAAAAAAAATACATGAGATGAATAGTCTTTCCTCCGCAACGCACAAAAGTAACAATCACGTAGAAAGCCAGGCAAGTGACAAAACAGAGAAAAACCAATAATATGCAACATTTAAGCAAATGAATCAAATGTAGAGCACAGGTTGGACTGTAAGCTGAGAAACGTAGTGATAATCATATATGAGTAAGGTATAGGCTAAGCGTTGACTTTGCAGGATTATTCACGTACAGTACAACGGCACCATGCAGGATTACACGTTTGTAAAAAGACACAGGAAAAGCTACAGAAAAAAACAGGCAGGAAAAAACGAGCTCCATCGAGCAAAGAAACACAGTGATTGGTTATATATATATATATATATGTATTAATTTCAATGACCTACCCGTCACCATCACCACTAATAGATGGTGCAGGAGCAGGGACAGTAACTGTGCCCACATTATCCAGTTTGATCTGAATGGTGGTACTTAAGGGGCTCTTCAGATACCTTCTCTCAATGTTCCTCTCCAAGTCAGTCAGCCTGGTTACAGCTATATCTAGAGGGTTGTCACTCTTCCGTTCTATAGCACATGAATTGCGTCCTTCGTCTCCTGTGTGATCTCCGTCGTGCTCCTTGTGCCATTTGGCAACTGGTTTATGTTCGTGATAAACCAAGTCTTCCCTCTCAGAATCGAGCTCCGGGCACATCCAGCCCTAAGCAGCAAGAGAGACGTTACAACAAATTCTGGCAAAACATTTCACGATACATGTTCAGCTTCCGGCAAATGCAGGAGAGGGGGGCATCATTCACTATTTAGAAATCAACAATGTCAAAGAAAAGGTGGCCATACACCTTAGATAACTTTTGGACAAATGCTATTCCTCACACTGCTTCCCACAAACTCGCAGTCTTGGATCGTGCATATGTATTGGAATCTGAGACACCTTTGTTCCCACCGGTGTTAAGCCATCACCAAAGGTGTGTCGTGGAGAAGAAGGACTGAGTATGTTGGATTTTTTAGATGCCAAATCCTTTATTCTTATGGATGATAAGTCGCCACTAGTGATGAGTGGGCACTACCATGCTCAAGTGCTCAGTCCTCATAACTAGTGATGAGCGAGCACTACCATGCTCGGGTGCTGGGTACTCGTAACGAGCAGTTGGATGCTCGGATGGGCGCAACTCCTGTACCCGAGTGTAATGGAGGTCAATGGGGGACTTGAGCAGTTTTCCATGAAATCTTCAAGAGAAATGCTCGAGTCCCCATTGACTTCGTTACAAGTAGAGCACCCGAGCATGGTAGTGCTCACTCATCACTAGTTACCAGTACTGAGCACCTGAGCATGGTAGTGCTCGCTCATCACTAGTTACGAGTACAGAGCACCCGAGCATGGTAGTGCTCACTCATCACTAGTTACGAGTACTGAGCACCTGAGCATGGTAGTGTCCGCTCATCACTAGTTACGAGTACAGAGCACCCGAGCATGGTAGTGCTCACTCATCACTAGTTACGAGTACTAAGCACCCAAGCATGGTAGTGCCCACTCATCACTAGTTACCAGTACTGAGCACCTGAGCATGGTAGTGCTCGCTCATCACTAGTTACGAGTACTGAGCACCCGAGCATGGTAGTGCCCACTCATCACTAGTTACCAGTACTGAGCACCTGAGCATGGTAGTGCTCGCTCATCACTAGTTACGAGTACTGAGCACTCAAGCATGGTAGTGCCCGCTCATCACTAGTTACAAGTACAGAGCACCCAAGCATGGTAGTGCCCGCTCATCACTAGTTACCAGTACTGAGCACCCGAGCATGGTAGTGCCCGTTCATCACCAGTTATGAGTACTGAGCACCCGAGCATGGTAGTGCCCGTTCATCACTAGTTACGAGTACCGAGCATGATAGTGCCTGCTCATCACTAGTTACCAGTACCGAGCACCCGAGCATCATAGTGCTCACTCATCACTAGTTACGAGTACTGAGCACTCGAGCATGGTAGAGCTCACTCATCACTAGTTATGAGTACTGAGCACCCGAGTATGGTAGTGCCCGTTCATCACTAGTTACGAGTACCGAGCATGATAGTGCCCGCTCATCACTAGTTACAAGTACTGAGCACCGGAGCATGGTAGTGCTCGCTCATCACTAGTTACGAGTACTGAGCACTCGAGCATGGTAGTGCTCACTCATCACTAGTTATGAGTACTGAGCACCCGAGTATGGTAGTGCCCGCTCATCACTAGTTACGAGTACTGAGCACCCGAGCATGGTAGTGCTCACTCATCACTAATTACGAGTACTGAGCACCTGAGCATGGTAGTACCCGCTCATCACTAGTTACCAGTACCGAGCACCCGAGCATCGTAGTGCTCACTCATCACTAATTACGAGTACTGAGCACTTGAGCATGGTAGTGCTCACTCATCACTAGTTACGAGTACCGAGCACCTGAGCATGGTAGTGCCCGCTCATCACTAGTTACCAGTACCGAGCACCTCAGCATGGTAGTGCTCACTCATCACTAGTTACCAGTACCGAGCACCCGAGCATCGTAGTGCTCACTCATCACTAGTTACGAGTACTGAGCACCCGAGCATGGTAGTGCTCGCTTATCACTAGTTACGAGTACAGAGCACCTGAGCATGGTAGTGCTCGCTCATCACTAGTTACCAGTACCGAGCACCTGAGCATGGTAGTGCCCGCTCATCACTAGTTACCAGTACCGAGCTCCTGAGCATGGTAGTGCTCACTCATCACTAGTTACAAGTACCGAGCTCCTGAGCATGGTAGTGCCCGCTCATCACTAGTTATGAGTACTAAGCACGCGAGCATAGTAGTGCACGCTCATCACTAGTCGCCACCAAAGTACGGGGCAGGTTCACATCCAAAATGCTTGATTATTTCCACGAGATACCTGGTGGCTTATCCCTTGTAAATACAAAGCATGAGGCATGTTGACATCCAACACACTCAATCCTATTTTTCCACTGGGGATTGTCAGGATACCCACATGCACCATATATATTAGATTATTGATGAAATCTGCGGCTTTGACCAACATTCATCTAACATGTTTGGCTACCTTAAAAGATGGAAACCAGAAGCGCTCTCTTTAGCATCTCCAGTAGAGAGTATTTTTAATCATGATCTTTTCATAGAATTTTATCAGTTCAAGAAATTGTCTTGTAGAAGGTTTTAAAGAGAAGTGAAAACCAAAGATCATCTTGGGACCTGCTCTGCTAGGCTATGTGCCCACGTTGCGTTCTGTCCCTGCAGAAATTTCTGCAGCGATTTGAACAGCACATGTGCGCTTCAAATCGCTGCAGAAACACTGCGTACTGAAAAGCCGATTTCATGCGCTCTGGATGCAGCCCCTCCCATAGACAGAGCAGGGGCTGCATCCAAAGCGCACGAAAGAAGTGACATGATGCTTTTTAGAACGCAGCTATTTGGCAGCAACCAAAGTGCTGCATTCTAAAACGCAACATGCGCATAGATAATGCACAATCTTCATAGATTGTGCTGGGGACGCAGGACGCATGCAGTTATGCTGCGGTGCAGAACACAGCGTAACTGCATGCAATACACACACGTGCGCACAGAGCCAAGGCCCCGTCACACGCAACGACGTATCTAATGATATATCGCCAGGGTCACGGATTCTGGGACACACATCCGGCAACGTTAGTGACGTCGTTGCATGTGACACCAATGAACGGCCGTTAATGATCAAAAATACTCACCTTATCGTCCATCGTTGACACGTCATTCACTTTCAAAATATCGTTGATTGTTGAGGTCGTAGGTTGTTCGTCGTTCTCGAGGCTGCACACATCGCTATGTGTGACACCACGGGAACGATGAACTACAGCTTACCTGCGGTCGTCGGCAATGAAGAAGGAAGGAGGTGGGCGGGGTGTTACGGCCGCTCATCTCCGCCCCTCTAATTCTATTGGGTGGCCGCATAGTGACGCCGCACGAACCGCCCCCTTAGAAAGGATGCGGTTCGCCAGCAACAGCGACGTCGCTAAGCAGGTAAGTCCTTGTGACAGCTCCAAACGATTTTGTGCACCACGGGCAACGATTTGCCCGTGACACACAAACAACGGGGGCGGGTACGCTCGCTAGCGATATCGTTAACAATTTCGCTGCATGTAACGGGGCCTTTAGAGTGGCGTAGTCCTGTCAAGGTTGGCCTTGTTCCATTTGAAGGACACAGATCTTCAAAGATACCTCAAACAATAGGGTTGATTGTGTCTAGTAAAATTTTAGTTTTCAATGTTAGATCCTCTGGTGCTCTAGTGCACTTTGACCTTTGGAAAAGCTGTAAGTTTGCTAAGTTTTAATAGAGGAGGTTCCAGGTGCTGAGGGTACCACTCATTGACGAATCAAAGGGGGCAGAAATGCTCGGCCAAGTGCTGCTCTCCATCGGCACTGAAGATGGGCACAATAGAAAGTCTATTGAGTCTGTCTAACAGCACTTGACGAAGCTTTTCTGCTTCTTTTTTAGCAACCGATGGTTGTCTCAACACCTGGACTACCACTGATGAAAACTTCGGACATGTCTCTATCACATGCACTAAAGTGGGCTTTACATGCTACGATATCGTTAATGATTTATCGTCGGGGTCATGGTGTTTGTGACGCACATCTGAAGTCATTAACAATATCGCAGCGTGTGACACTTATGAGCGACCTTAAACGGACGCAAAAGCGGTCAAAATTGTTTGCCGCGGAGAGGTCGTCCTGAAACAAAAAATCATTTTCTGCTTATTAGCGATGTTGTTCCTCGTTCCTGCGGCACCACACATCGCTGTGT